>NC_059195.1:20903337-20915837 GCF_020615455.1 Coregonus clupeaformis
CTAGTACTCTATCTATTCAATATGTAAAACACAGAGCTGTATGCTAGTGGCTAGTACTCTATCTATTCAATATGTAAAACACAGAGCTGTATGCTAGTGGCTAGTACTCTATCTATTCAATATGTAAAACACAGAGAGCTGTATGCTAGTGGCTAGTACTCTATCTATTCAATATGTAAAACACAGAGCTGTATGCTAGTGGCTAGTACTCTATCTATTCAATATGTAAAACACAGAGCTGTATGCTAATGGATAGTACTCTATCTATTCAATATGTAAAACACAGAGAGCTGTATGCTAGTGGCTAGTACTCTATCTATTCAATATGTAAAACACAGAGCTGTATGCTAGTGGCTAGTACTCTATCTATTCAATATGTAAAACACAGAGCTGTATGCTAGTGGCTAGTACTCTATCTATTCAATATGTAAAACACAGAGAGCTGTATGCTAGTGGCTAGTACTCTATCTATTCAATATGTAAAGCACAGAGAGCTGTATGCTAGTGGCTAGTGGCTAGTACTCTATCTATTCAATATGTAAAACACAGAGCTGTATGCTAGTGGCTAGTGGCTAGTACTCTATCTATTCAATATGTAAAACACAGAGAGCTGTATGCTAGTGGCTAGTGGCTAGTACTCTATCTATTCAATATGTAAAACACAGAGCTGTATGCTAGTGGCTAGTGGCTAGTACTCTATCTATTCAATATGTAAAACACAGAGCTGTATGCTAGTGGCTAGTACTCTATCTATTCAATATGTAAAACACAGAGCTGTATGCTAGTGGCTAGTACTCTATCTATTCAATATGTAAAACACAGAGCTGTATGCTAGTGGCTAGTACTCTATCTATTCAATATGTAAAACACAGAGCTGTATGCTAATGGATAGTAATCTATCTATTCAATATGTAAAACACAGAGAGCTGTATGCTAGTGGCTAGTACTCTATCTATTCAATATGTAAAACACAGAGCTGTATGCTAGTGGCTAGTACTCTATCTATTCAATATGTAAAACACAGAGCTGTATGCTAGTGGCTAGTACTCTATCTATTCAATATGTAAAACACAGAGCTGTATGCTAGTGGCTAGTACTCTATCTATTCAATATGTAAAACATAGAGAGCTGTATGCTAGTGGCTAGTGGCTAGTACTCTATCTATTCAATATGTAAAACACAGAGCTGTATGCTAGTGGCTAGTACTCTATCTATTCAATATGTAAAACACAGAGCTGTATGCTAGTGGCTAGTACTATATCTATTCAATATGTAAAACACAGAGAGCTGTATGCTAGTGGCTAGTGGCTAGTACTCTATCTATTCAATATGTAAAACACAGAGCTGTATGCTAGTGGCTAGTACTCTATCTATTCAATATGTAAAACACAGAGAGCTGTATGCTAGTGGCTAGTGGCTAGTACTCTATCTATTCAATATGTAAAACACAGAGCTGTATGCTAGTGGCTAGTACTATATCTATTCAATATGTAAAACACAGAGCTGTATGCTAGTGGCTAGTGGCTAGTACTCTATCTATTCAATATGTAAAACACAGAGAGCTGTATGCTAGTGGCTAGTACTATATCTATTCAATATGTAAAACACAGAGCTGTATGCTAGTGGCTAGTACTCTATCTATTCAATATGTAAAACACAGAGAGCTGTATGCTAGTGGCTAGTGGCTAGTACTCTATCTATTCAATATGTAAAACACAGAGCTGTATGCTAGTGGCTAGTGGCTAGTACTCTATCTATTCAATATGTAAAACACAGAGAGCTGTATGCTAGTGACTAGTACTCTATCTATTCAATATGTAAAACACAGAGCTGTATGCTAGTGGCTAGTACTCTATCTATTCAATATGTAAAACACAGAGCTGTATGCTAGTGGCTAGTGGCTAGCACTCTATCTATTCAATATGTAAAACACAGAGCTGTATGCTAGTGGCTAGTACTCTATCTATTCAATATGTAAAACACAGAGAGCTGTATGCTAGTGGCTAGTGGCTAGTACTCTATCTATTCAATATGTAAAACACAGAGAGCTGTATGCTAGTGGCTAGTGGCTAGTACTCTATCTATTCAATATGTAAAACACAGAGAGCTGTATGCTAGTGGCTAGTACTCTATCTATTCAATATGTAAAACACAGAGAGCTGTATGCTAGTGGCTAGTACTCTATCTATTCAATATGTAAAACACAGAGCTGTATGCTAGTGGCTAGTACTCTATCTATTCAATATGTAAAACACAGAGAGCTGTATGCTAGTGGCTAGTACTCTATCTATTCAATATGTAAAACACAGAGCTGTATGCTAGTGGCTAGTGGCTAGTACTCTATCTATTCAATATGTAAAACACAGAGAGCTGTATGCTAGTGGCTAGTACTCTATCTATTCAATATGTAAAACACAGAGCTGTATGCTAGTGGCTAGTACTATATCTATTCAATATGTAAAACACAGAGAGCTGTATGCTAGTGGCTAGTACTCTATCTATTCAATATGTAAAACACAGAGAGCTGTATGCTAGTGGCTAGTACTCTATCTATTCAATATGTAAAACACAGAGAGCTGTATGCTAGTGGCTAGTACTCTATCTATTCAATATGTAAAACACAGAGCTGTATGCTAGTGGCTAGTACTCTATCTATTCAATATGTAAAACACAGAGAGCTGTATGCTAGTGGCTAGTACTCTATCTATTCAATATGTAAAACACAGAGCTGTATGCTAGTGGCTAGTACTCTATCTATTCAATATGTAAAGCACAGAGAGCTGTATGCTAGTGGCTAGTGGCTAGTACTCTATCTATTCAATATGTAAAACACAGAGAGCTGTATGCTAGTGGCTAGTACTCTATCTATTCAATATGTAAAACACAGAGCTGTATGCTAGTGGCTAGTACTCTATCTATTCAATATGTAAAGCACAGAGAGCTGTATGCTAGTGGCTAGTGGCTAGTACTCTATCTATTCAATATGTAAAGCACAGAGAGCTGTATGCTAGTGGCTAGTGGCTAGTACTCTATCTATTCAATATGTAAAACACAGAGAGCTGTATGCTAGTGGCTAGTACTCTATCTATTCAATATGTAAAACACAGAGAGCTGTATGCTAGTGGCTAGTACTCTATCTATTCAATATGTAAAACACAGAGATGTGTATGCTAGTGGCTAGTACTCTATCTATTCAATATGTAAAACACAGAGCTGTATGCTAGTGGCTAGTACTCTATCTATTCAATATGTAAAACACAGAGAGCTGTATGCTAGTGGCTAGTACTCTATCTATTCAATATGTAAAACACAGAGAGCTGTATGCTAGTGGCTAGTACTCTATCTATTCAATATGTAAAACACAGAGATGTGTATGCTAGTGGCTAGTACTCTATCTATTCAATATGTAAAACACGGAGCTGTATGCTAGTGGCTAGTGGCTAGTACTCTATCTATTCAATATGTAAAACACAGAGCTGTATGCTAGTGGCTAGTACTCTATCTATTCAATATGTAAAACACAGAGCTGTATGCTAGTGGCTAGTACTCTATCTATTCAATATGTAAAACACAGAGAGCTGTATGCTAGTGGCTAGTACTCTATCTATTCAATATGTAGAACACAGAGAGCTGTATGCTAGTGGCTAGTACTCTATCTATTCAATATGTAAAACACAGAGAGCTGTATGCTAGTGGCTAGTACTCTATCTATTCAATATGTAAAACACAGAGCTGTATGCTAGTGGCTAGTACTCTATCTATTCAATATGTAAAACACAGAGCTGTATGCTAGTGGCTAGTACTCTATCTATTCAATATGTAAAGCACAGAGAGCTGTATGCTAGTGGCTAGTGGCTAGTACTCTATCTATTCAATATGTAAAACACAGAGAGCTGTATGCTAGTGGCTAGTACTCTATCTATTCAATATGTAAAACACAGAGAGCTGTATGCTAGTGGCTAGTACTCTATCTATTCAATATGTAAAACACGGAGCTGTATGCTAGTGGCTAGTACTCTATCTATTCAATATGTAAAACACAGAGAGCTGTATGCTAGTGGCTAGTACTCTATCTATTCAATATGTAAAGCACAGAGAGCTGTATGCTAGTGGCTAGTACTCTATCTATTCAATATGTAAAACACAGAGGCTGTATGCTAGTGGCTAGTGGCTAGTACTCTATCTATTCAATATGTAAAACACAGAGAGCTGTATGCTAGTGGCTTGTATCAATGTAAGGAATGACAGTACTTTGGTCAGTGACGATTCGCTGTAAAAACGATCATATTATTTAGTCAGAACTAAGAAATGAGATGTACAACTAGTTTTTAATCGTCCTCTTCAAAGAAGTCTTTACTGAAGCAAACCTTACATCGATTCAATAATTTTTTTGGACCTCATTCCCTGACGACAGTTGACCTGTAATAACCATTCCTGTGAGAAATAACCACCAGTAAACAATGAATTTGTAAAGATGGACATTAAAACTTTTTTATTAATAATGTTTTCCGGCCACAACAATCAAATTTAACAAATAATCACTAAAAAAAAGTGACCTAACATCAGCTGTACATTCCATACAGCATAGTAAAACTGACCAAGCTTAAAACCCACTACAACATTCATGTAGTGCTTTCAGCAGCATTTCACCAAAGACAAAATCATTATACATATGTACAAATCCACATTGAATCCATCGCAAATTTCACATATGTACAGCGCACGTGACTGTGGTAAAGAGTACAAACGTCAATCAACTTCGTTGCTCAGTTCAAGATTCAGTTTTTATTTTCTTCTTCTAAAAGTTGACAATGTGTAGCAGAGCTCCCGAGACAGGTCAGAGTTCAAATTCTTATACAAGGAAGTAGCAAAAAAAAATAAAAAATTCATTTTCAAAAACATTTACAATATTAGTCAAATGCTTGATTGTGCCACATTGGGCTGACTGACACACGGACTATAGCCTGTAGATTGTGATAGGACAGTTGACACACTGCACTGAAAGAAATATACATTCAACCATGTCAAGCATACAGAGCTTTGGAGTTCTGCTACATCGTTCAGACATTAGAACTGGTGGTGTGATAAACAAACACTTTACCCAGTCTCCCTCCATCTCCCTCCATACCTACTGACCGCAAGCATTCTCCAGATAGGTAGATAGATAGATATATAGATAGATATGGCCCTTGAATGACAGAAAGTGGCCTTATTTCTACTCACGAGTGCCTTGTTCATTTCCTCACAGCCACAAAACGTAGAAAGGAATGCACTTTGGTATGTAACCAAATGCCCTGGGTTATTCAAATCACAATAAGAAGATATATCTATCACAACAGTCTGAGGTAAAGATTAAAAACGTCTTCTTTCCTTCTCTTCAGGAGTAATAAAATGAAGCAAACAGCTATAACCACCTTCCGGAGACACTTGAAACCCTACCTCTTTAAGGAATACCTGGAATAGTATAAAAGTAATCCTTCTACCCCCCCCTCCTCCCCCACATAAAAAAAAAAAAGTGGTTGTCCCACTGGCTATCATAAGTTGAATGCACCAATTTGTAAGTGGCTCTGGATAAGAGCGTCTGCTAAATGACGTAAATGTAAATGTAAATAACCCCTTGAATTGTTTCGATGTTAAGACAAGACAGAGGCCGTCAGTTCCTCAACCCTTTCAGAGCAGCTAAGGTGATGGCTTCTTGCTAAGCGTTCCGTGATGGCAAAGGGTGTTTACAGGTGAGAGAATTAGTCCTCCCACAGGACTGAAGCTCTGTCTCTAAACTGCATGGCTGCTGCCCAAATGACATCCTGTTACCTTTATAGTGCCCAATGGGGCTCTGGTCAAAAGTAGTGCACTATATAGGGAATAGGGTGCCGTTTTGGGACGCAGCCCCCATGTAATACCAGTCATTGTGCGGCCTTCTTGGATTTCTCCCTGCTACCTCTTCCATAGGTTCAGCCAGGAAGAGTGTCTTTGGGCATTGCTTGATGAAAACATACATGAAAATGACTGTAAACATTTCAAACATCTGTGAAATGGATGTATGTTCAGGGGGAGATGTACTGTAGGTAGGTGTAGGGGGATGATGTCATGATGTTACTGGTTGTTGGGTTACAAAATGAATGGCATTGATAACCAAAGGCACATTGTATTCAACCTAAGGGCACAATTCCTCACGACTATCAATTCACAAAACAACTATAATAAAAAGTCAAAAGAACGTTGTGACCCGGCCCCCTGTCCTGCCTCGCCCCTCCCCGCTGATGTTCTCTAATCAGCAGGTGGGAGTGGGTTCCAAAGGGGCGGGGCTTCTGAGCAGTGTGCAGCTGGCCCTGGCAGGCACTGAACCAATCATCAGCGGGGCAGGTGAGGCGACGCCCCACTGGGGCGCCATTGGCCGGGGCTCTACTCCCTGACAGCCCGCCCCCAATCCGACCTCAAAACCCCTGACCTGATGAGGTCACCAGGTCGTCCATCCAATCCCCAGCCAGCCACACCTGTTCTGCAGAGTAGTAGCTGTGAGCTCCAATCAAACAGAGACTGTCTTTCTCCTCTGTGTCCTGGAGCCTCCAAGTTTCCACGTAGCGACAGTCAGATAGGATCCCATAGTATAGTGTTCTTGTGCATTAGGTCATAAGTGACTCCGTGGTTACCGACCGACCGACCAACCGACCGACGAGCCAACAACACAACACTCTGTTCTATTCAGCCCTAAGTTCGGTTTAATATCTTTTAGATTGGCTCTTTTCTTTGACAGTATTTTTCATACGAACTAAATAAGTAAAACTTTGACAAAGCTTTACAGAAGCCTCAGTCTGATTATGGTTAACTGATAAAACCTTTGTCAAATACTTTAGAAAATCTGAAGATCGAACACATTTGGGGGAAATGTTCATTACTAGGCGTAGGAATTTGTTCCAAAGGTAGAATTTCACATAAAGTAAGGGGGGATATTTGAACACTTTTTGTCTGTGCAAGGGAACAAGCGTTTTAGGAATTTACACTCTGGCCAGAGACCCGTATTGGCCCAATGGTTCACTACTGAAAATATTCAAGAAACTATCAAATCAAAATAAAACTCCAAACTCTATAGTTGCAACAGTCAACAAGGTATAAGCTAAGCGATTCAAAAAGCTACATGAGTCAACCTTATGTGGTGAATCAAGTCCTGATTCATCAGTGTGCTTTATAACAACGTGTTATATCACTAACTGCCTTTCACTACAACCTGGAGTATTACCGGGACGACCCAGGGCTCTGAAGAACACCTTCTATTCAGTATTACCGGGACGACCCAGGGTCTGAAGAACACCTTCTATTCAGTATTACGGAGACGACCCAGGGTCTGAAGAACACCTTCTATTCAGTATTACCGAGACGACACAGGGCTCTGAAGAACACCTTCTATTCAGTATTACCGGGACGACCCAGGGTCTGAAGAACACCTAATATTCAGTATTACGGAGACGACCCAGGGTCTGAAGAACACCTTCTATTCAGTATTACGGAGACGACCCAGGGTCTGAAGAACACCTTCTATTCAGTATTACCGAGACGACACAGGGCTCTGAAGAACACCTTCTATTCAGTATTACCGGGACGACCCAGGGTCTGAAGAACACCTAATATTCAGTATTACGGAGACGACCCAGGGTCTGAAGAACACCTTCTATTCAGTATTACCGAGACGACACAGGGCTCTGAAGAACACCTTCTATTCAGTATTACCGGGACGACCCAGGGTCTGAAGAACACCTTCTATTCAGTATTACCGGGACGACCCAGGGTCTGAAGAACACCTTCTATTCAGTATTACCGGGACGACCCAGGGTCTGAAGAACACCTAATATTCAGTATTACGGAGACGACCCAGGGTCTGAAGAACACCTTCTATTCAGTATTACCGAGACGACACAGGGCTCTGAAGAACACCTTCTATTCAGTATTACCGGGACGACCCAGGGTCTGAAGAACACCTTCTATTCAGTATTACCGAGACGACACAGGGCTCTGAAGAACACCTTCTATTCAGTATTACCGAGACGACACAGGGTCTGAAGAACACCTTCTATTCAGTATTACCAAGACAACCCAGGGTCTGAAGAACACCTTCTATTCAGTATTACCAAGACAACCCAGGGTCTGAAGAACACCTTCTCTTCAGTATTACCAAGACAACCCAGGGTCTGAAGAACACCTTCTCTTCAGTATTACCAAGACAACCCAGGGTCTGAAGAACACCTTCTCTTCAGTATTACCAAGACAACCCAGGGTCTGAAGAACACCTTCTATTCAGTATTACCAAGACAACCCAGGGTCTGAAGAACACCTTCTATTCAGTATTACCAAGACAACCCAGGGTCTGAAGAACACCTTCTATTCAGTATTACCAAGACAACCCAGGGTCTGAAGAACACCTACTATTCAAGTATATGCAGTCATGCCCATGTAGTAATCACCTTATCGACCTACTGACCCCTACCTACCTACCCAGCCTGACCCTAGATCAGAGTCCTTCAACACAGACACAGTCCTCTCTGATGAGGACATCATAATATCCATAGTCCTTCAACACAGACACAGTCCTCTCTGATGAGGACATCATAATATCCATAGTCCTTCAACACAGTCACAGTCCTCTCTGATGAGGACATCATATAATATCCATAGTCCTTCAACACAGACACAGTCCTCTCTGATGAGGACATCATAATATCCATAGTCCTTCAACACAGACACAGTCCTCTCTGATGAGGACATCATAATATCCATAGTCCTTCAACACAGACAGTCCTCTCTGATGAGGACATCATAATATTCAAAGCCACTTCACTTCAGCACATTTAGTTTCTAATCATCCAATAATCTGCTAGAACAAAACAAAATCCTCTATCCATCCATTTTCAAATAAAACACTTTTTTTTTAAAGAAAATGTTTTTAAGCACCATTGTTTTGCTGTGAGGATGGACAGTTCACAGCAGCTGTACGAAGGAATAGCACCTAATAATTCATTATGTCGACATCTCATATTTTGATAGATACCATTCCTCTCCTCTCCTCTACTGACCCAACATGTCATTCTGTGTATCGCGCCCTTGTTTCTGGCACAGGTGAAAACAGGCAAACCTGCACTCTTTTCCTCCTTCCAGTTGTTTTTTTTAAAAGGAATGTCAAGAGAATTCTAGGCACGTACCAATAGTCTGTGATGTAAACAAATGTTTCCACGCCGTGGTCCAACCTCTCACTTTAACTCTTAACGGTCTTAAAAAACGTCCACTTTCCTCCTCCTTGCACTTCTTTCGCCAAAAACCTCATCTCGGATACTATTTTCTTGGCTTATAAAAACACCTATCTCTCACAGCTATTTAATGTCACAATATCAATCAGATAAGGTAGAGAAGCAGAGATTAAATAGCTCCGGGGTGTCTGATATGAGTTAGTTACCGATGTGTTCATCGTGGGCCAGCCACCCCATTCTGTTTTTTCTACACTTCTATGCCCATGTTGTCAATCTCTGCTTGGGCCAGATTGTGTGAATGGGAGCCGCCTGCCCCCCATCATAGCACACAGTCCTGAGATTAAAAATCCTAAAAGCATTGTTCCCTTCATGATGACCAGTTCCATGTTCTCGTCTTGTTTATAGGTAGATAAAGCTGCTACAAAGCTGCTAAAAACATGGTGTAGTGAATAATAATGCAGTAGCATAACAGTCCCTCTGTCTAAAACCACACTGTTGAGTAGTACTGTGAGTAGTACTGTGAGTAGTACTGTTGAGTAGTACTGTGAGCAGTACTGTGAGCAGTACTGTGAGCAGTACTGTGAGTAGTACTGTTGAGTAGTACTGTGAGTAGTACTGTGAGTAGTACTGTTGAGTAGTACTGTGAGTAGTACTGTTGAGTAGTACTGTGAGCAGTACTGTGAGCAGTACTGTGAGCAGTACTGTGAGCAGTACTGTTGGGCTTCCCAGTTGTTTTTGCTCTCAGAGACAAACATCATCATCATCTCCATTTAAAAAACAAACAAAAAGCAATAAGATCACCTAGATTAGACAACGAACTAGCGTTGTTTACGGTTCCTTCAACTGACTAGTTTTGGCAACACTGTCCTCTGTTGAATGTTCCCGTTAGCGTCCGTCATTTGTGCCAGGTTAGTCCTCATCTTGGAGGTGGAGCCCGAGGTGGGAGGTAATTTGGAGATTGACGTGATAGCACCAGAGCCCCCGTCGGTGATGCGCTTCACCGCCGTTTTGTCCCCCGTGGGAGGTTTGGGCAAGCGCCTCCTGAGCCAGGGATGCCTAAGGGCCTGGCTGGGGGTCATGCGCAGGGCCGGGTCCCACTCCAGACACTGCTTGATGAAGTCCAGGAACAGGGGGTCGTCGCAGCCTTTCAGGGCCGTCACCCACTCCTTGCTCCCCGGGGGTCCCCTCAGCTTTCCCCGGCGGGAGCGCCCCCCGTTCAGCGCCACCGAGCCGTCCGGCAGGGTCGTCACCGTGCAGTACCGGGGGTACCCCTTGGAGCTCACAAAGTTTTTGGCTCTCTTGGAGGAATCCAGCAGCTTCTGCGAGGGCATGCCCAGCAGCTCGATGACGCAGGCCAGTTGATCCCCTTCATCCTCGCCTGGCAGGAGAGGGTAGCCGGTGAGTAACTCTGCTAAGATACAGCCCAGGCTCCACATGTCAATAGGCATCCCATAGCGTGACCCCAGGATGACCTCAGGAGCTCTGTAAAAACGAGACTGGATGTAGGTGTAGACCCGCTGGTGCTCGTAGCAGCTGGAGCCGAAGTCGATGACCTTGATCCCACTGCGTCCCTGTTGCTTCAGGAGAATGTTCTCCGGCTTCAGGTCACAGTGGATGATCCGGTTCTTGTGCAGCGAGTCCAGACACTGCAGGATAGAGTGGGCGAACTTCCTGACCAGTGGCAAGCTGAAGCCCTGGAACTTGTTCTTCTTGATGAGCTCATAGAGGTTCATGCTGAGGAGTTCAAAGGTCATGCAGATGTGGTTACGGAATGTGAAGTTCTCCAGCATGTGGATCACGTTCATGGTGGAGTCTTTGTCCTGCTTCCTCAGGTGCTCCAGGATCCGGATCTCCTCAGCCGCCTGGCGGTGGAACCTCTTCTCGTTCCTCACCATCTTCAGCGCCACGTGGCAGTGGGCCTTGTGGTCGTAGGCCTTCACCACCTGACCGAAGCTGCCCTTGCCGATCACCTTGAGAACCTCATAGCGGTAGGAGACGTGGTCGTGGGGCACCTGGATGTAGGAGCCCTGATCGTCATCGTACCCTCCGTTGTTGGATCCCCCGATCACCCCCGGCCTCTTCTTGGCGTTGGGGCCCGTGAAGTACACCTCTGGGTAGCTGAAGATCTCGTGGTGCTCGAAGGCTGTCAGCTTGGACATAAACTGCTTCATGGCCTGCTCCGGGGTCAGGGGGGCCGGCTGGGGCTTGCCGTCGGTGGACTTGAGGGAGGCTGAGCTGCCCTGCCGACACTGGGCCGTGCTAGTGGTGATGTCGGGCTGCTGTCGGTCAGGCAGCTGTAGCCCTGCCCGGCCCACGGGGGTCAACCCATTGGGCTGTGCAGTCAACACTGTCCGTTTGTTGCTGTTCTCCTCAAACAGCTGTTGAACGTGGATCTGTTGGTGGTTCCCCACGTGGATCTGTTGGTGGTTCCCCACGTGCGTGTGGTCACTCATGGTGTGCTTATTGCCTCCAACCTGGAAGAGATCAGAGAGACACAACAAGCCATTAGAATCAGCAACAGCATCAAGATGGCAGGAAAACAGAAACAGTTGATATGCCTTTTGAACCCATGCACCCAAATACTTTTATCAACTATTGAGTCGAGCACGCCAATTCTTGATTCTAAAACACAGGACATTTGATGGGGTTGAAAAGAGTACATTATTTGACTGCATCTCCAACCAACACAAAGGTGTGTTTCTAGATATAATCCAGCTACCACTGACAGGAGCACCTGGTCCAGGTTTTAGCTAATGTATTATAGAGGCTTACGTTACAGCATCCACATGACAGCGGTGTTGTATCTATAACAGAGTACAGCTTTAGAAAGCTTTATGTAGTCCGTTGTACTGATCTGCAGGATAAGGCTCTTAGCAGGGAGTAGTGTGCGTGTGTGTGTGTGTGTGTGTGTGTGTGTGTGTGTGTGTGTGTGTGTGTGTGTGTGTGTGTGTGTGTGTGTGTGTGTGTGTTTGGGACACTTAGGGTGACTTCACAGAATTTATAGGATAGCATTTACAGGATAACATTTACTATCATTACCGTATGTAGACAATCTACCCCTCAGAGTCCACTGTCCTCTGGTTCTAAACAACGCAATCACACAGGAAGCTGTAGGGGGACTCTCTCACTCCCCGTCCCACTCTGCTCTGGACCAAATCAACAGAAAAGACAGTGCTTTACGAAGAGCCTATCAAGAGTCTGTGTGTGTGCGTGTGCATGTGTGTGTTCTGCGGGAGGATTGTGATTGTGAAATAGGACACAATG
>NC_059195.1:20920837-20933973 GCF_020615455.1 Coregonus clupeaformis
AATAGAGTCTATGTCTCCACAAACCATTACTGTCCTGTCTGTAGAATATAGTCTATGTCTCCACAAACCATTACTGTCCTGTCAGTAGAATAGAGTCTATGTCTCCACAAACCATTACTGTCCCGTCTGTAGAATAGAGTCTATGTCTCCACAAACCATTACTGTCCCGTCTGTAGAATAGAGTCTATGTCTTCAGAAACCATTACTGTCCTGTCAGTAGAATAGAGTCTATGTCTCCACAAACCATTACTGTCCCGTCTGTAGAATAGAGTCTATGTCTCCACAAACCATTACTGTCCCGTCTGTAGAATAGAGTCTATGTCTCCACAAACCATTACTGTCCCGTCTGTAGAATATAGTATATGTCTCCACAAACCATTACTGTCCCGTCTGTAGAATAGAGTCTATGCACCTGTACACAGCCCATCTGAAATTAGCCCACCCAACTACCTCATCCCTATATTGTTATTTATTTTGCTCTTTTGCACCCCAGTATCTCTATTTGTACATAATCTCTTGCACATCTAGCATTCCAGTGTTAATACTAATTGTAATTATTCTGCACTATAGCCTATTTATTGCCTTACCTCCATAACTTGCTACATTTGCACACACTGTATATATATTTTCTGTTGTATTTTTGACTTTATGTTTTTTTACCCCATATGTAACTCTGTGTTGTTTTTATTGCACTGCTTTGCTTTATCCTGGCCAGGTCGCAGTTGTTCTCAACTGGTTTACCTGGTTAAATAAAGGTGAAATAAAAAAAATATAAAAAAATAAAAATATGTCTCCACAAACCATTACTGTCCCGTCTGTAGAATAGAGTCTATGTCTCCACAAACCATTACTGTCCTGTCTGTAGAATATAGTCTATGTCTCCACAAACCATTACTGTCCTGTCTGTAGAATAGAGTCTATGTCTCCACAAACCATTACTGTCCCGTCTGTAGAATAGAGTCTATGTCTCCACAAACCATTACTGTCCCGTCTGTAGAATAGAGTCTATGTCTCCACAAACCATTACTGTCCCGTCAGTAGAATAGAGTCTATGTCTTCAGAAACCATTACTGTCCCGTCTGTAGAATAGAGTCTATGTCTCCACAAACCATTACTGTCCCGTCTGTAGAATAGAGTCTATGTCTCCACAAACCATTACTGTCCCGTCTGTAGAATAGAGTCTGTCTCAATACAGTTGGTATTCCATAGGGAACACATTCAGCTGTTTAGAACGGATGTATTACTCTGTCTGTACTCTAACCCAACGGGACTACAGTTCCTTTCCCTTCTAACGTATTTTATTCATCTAGGCATGTGTCCCAAATGGCACCCTATTCCCTACACAGTGCACTACTGTTGTGTGTATACTTTATAGTGCACTATAAAGGGAATAGGGTGCCACTTCAGGCGCACCTATAGGTTGCTGTGTGTTAATCCATCAGAACGTGTCAGTGTACAGTAACAGAGACTGGTCTCCTAGAGGTGGTGTTGTATTATGAGGGCAAAAACAGATTTCTGCTGCTTGGCTTTCCTTCAACAGATCCTAGTGTGGTGGAGACCTCTGTGGGCTATACTCGGCCTTGTCTCAGGATTGTAAGTTGGTGGTTGGGGATATCCCTCTAGTGGTGCGGGGGCTGTGCTTTGGCGGAGTGGGTGGGGTTATATCCTTCCTGTTTGGCCCTGTCCGGGGTTTCTTCGGATGGGGCCACAGTGTCTCCGGACCGCTCCTGTCTCAGCCTCCAGTATTTATGCTGCAGTAGTTTATGTGTCGGGGGCTGGGGTTAGTTGGTTATACCTGGAGTACTTCTCCTGTCTTATCCAGTGTCCTGTGTGAATTTAAGTATGCTCTCTCTAATTCTCTCGTTCTCTCTTTCTCTCTGAGAACCTGAGCCCTAGGACCATACGTCAGGACTACCGGGCATGATGACACCTTGCTGTCCCCAGTCCGCCTGGCCTTGCTGCTATTCCAGTTTCAACTGTTCTGCCTGCGGCTACGAAACCCCTACCTGTCCCAGACCTGCTGTTTTCAACTCTAAATGATCGGCTATGAAAAGCCAACTGAGAGACCTGAGCCCTAGGACCATACGTCGGGACTACCGGCCGTGGTGACTCCTTGCTGTCCCCAGTCCGCCTGGCCTTGCTGCTATTCCAGTTTAAACTGTTCTGCCTGCGGTTATGGAACCCCTACCTGTCCCAGACCTGCTGTTTTAAACTCTAATGATCGGCTATGAAAAGCCAACTGAGATTTATTCCTGATTATTATTTGACCATGCTTGTCACTTATGAACATTTTTGAACATCTTGGCATGGTTCTGTTATAATCTCCACCCGGCACAGCCAGAAGAGGACTGGCCACCCCTCATAGCCTGGTTCCTCTCTAGGTTTCTTCCTAGGTTTTGCCTTTCTAGGGAGTTTTTCCTAGCCACCGTGCTTCTACACCTGCATTACTAGCTGTTTGGGGTTTTAGGCTGGGTTTCTGTACAGCACTTCGAGATATTAGCTGATGTAAGAAGGGCTATATAAAATAAAATTGATTGATTGATTGATAGTGGATTGATTTGTTATTCGGACCAGATGGCAGATCCCTGGATATAGAGAGGATGATGTAACACTAACAGCCAGCTATCTTCTACTAACTGTCCTGTAGCTAAGATACCGATGCACACTGTGACATGGAATGCCTTTTAAAGAAACAAATCGGCTGGTTGTATGTCTGTCTGTCTGTCTGTCTCTCTCTAACTCTGACCCTTGCTCTGGAACATAGACAGGACAGAGCTGGTACTAGTCCTCTGGGTTAAGGAGACAGTCAGTCCCCTTGCTCTGGAACATAGACAGGACAGAGCTGGTACTAGTCCTCTGGGTTAAGGAGACAGTCAGTCCCCTTGCTCTGGAACATAGACAGGACAGAGCTGGTACTAGTCCTCTGGGTTAAGGGGACAGTCAGTCCCCTTGCTCTGGAACATAGACAGGACAGAGCTGGTACTAGTCCTCTGGGTTATAGACAGGACAGAGCTGGTACTAGTCCTCTGGGTTAAGGAGAGAGTCAGTCCCCTTGCTCTGGAACATAGACAGGACAGAGCTGGTACTAGTCCTCTGGGTTAAGGAGACAGTCAGTCCCCTTGCTCTGGAACATAGACAGGACAGAGCTGGTACTAGTCCTCTGGGTTAAGGAGACAGTCAGTCCCCTTGCTCTGGAACATAGACAGGACAGAGCTGGTACTAGTCCTCTGGGTTAAGGAGACAGTCAGTCCCCTTGCTCTGGAACATAGACAGGACAGAGCTGGTACTAGTCCTCTGAGTTAAGGAGACAGTCAGTCCCCTTGCTCTGGAACATAGACAGGACAGAGCTGGTACTAGTCGTCTGGGTTAAGGAGAGAGTCAGTCCCCTTGCTCTGGAACATAGACAGGACAGAGCTGGTACTAGTCCTCTGGGTTAAGGGGACAGTCAGTCCCCTTGCTCTGGAACATAGACAGGACAGAGCTGGTACTAGTCCTCTGGGTTAAGGAGACAGTCAGTCCCCTTGCTCTGGAACATAGACAGGACAGAGCTGGTACTAGTCCTCTGGGTTAAGGAGTCAGCCAGTCCCCTTGCTCTGGAACATAGACAGGACAGAGCTGGTACTAGTCCTCTGGGTTAAGGAGACAGTCAGTCCCCTTGCTCTGGAACATAGACAGGACAGAGCTGGTACTAGTCCTCTGGGTTAAGGAGACAGTCAGTCCCCTTGCTCTGGAACATAGACAGGACAGAGCTGGTACTAGTCCTCTGGGTTAAGGAGACAGCCAGTCCCCTTGCTCTGGAACATAGACAGGACAGAGCTGGTACTAGTCCTCTGGGTTAAGGAGACAGTCAGTCCCCTTGCTCTGGAACATAGACAGGACAGAGCTGGTACTAGTCCTCTGGGTTAAGGAGACAGTCAGTCCCCTTGCTCTGGAACATAGACAGGACAGAGCTGGTACTAGTCCTCTGGGTTAAGGAGACAGTCAGTCCCCTTGCTCTGGAACATAGACAGGACAGAGCTGGTACTAGTCCTCTGGGTTAAGGAGACAGTCAGTCCCCTTGCTCTGGAACATAGACAGGACAGAGCTGGTACTAGTCCTCTGGGTTAAGGAGACAGTCAGTCCCCTTGCTCTGGAACATAGACAGGACAGAGCTGGTACTAGTCCTCTGGGTTAAGGAGACAGTCAGTCCCCTTGCTCTGGAACATAGACAGGACAGAGCTGGTACTAGTCCTCTGGGTTAAGGAGACAGTCAGTCCCCTTGCTCTGGAACATAGACAGGACAGAGCTGGTACTAGTCCTCTGGGTTAAGGAGACAGTCAGTCCCCTTGCTCTGGAACATAGACAGGACAGAGCTGGTACTAGTCCTCTGGGTTAAGGAGACAGTCAGTCCCCTTGCTCTGGAACATAGACAGGACAGAGCTGGTACTAGTCCTCTGGGTTAAGGGGAGAGTCAGTCCCCTTGCTCTGGAACATAGACAGGACAGAGCTGGTACTAGTCCTCTGGGTTAAGGAGACAGTCAGTCCCCTTGCTCTGGAACATAGACAGGACAGAGCTGGTACTAGTCCTCTGGGTTAAGGAGACAGTCAGTCCCCTTGCTCTGGAACATAGACAGGACAGAGCTGGTACTAGTCGTCTGGGTTAAGGAGAGTCAGTCCCCTTGCTCTGGAACATAGACAGGACAGAGCTGGTACTAGTCCTCTGGGTTATAGACAGGACAGAGCTGGTACTAGTCCTCTGGGTTAAGGAGACAGTCAGTCCCCTTGCTCTGGAACATAGACAGGACAGAGCTGGTACTAGTCCTCTGGGTTAAGGAGACAGTCAGTCCCCTTGCTCTGGAACATAGACAGGACAGAGCTGGTACTAGTCCTCTGGGTTAAGGGGACAGTCAGTCCCCTTGCTCTGGAACATAGACAGGACAGAGCTGGTACTAGTCCTCTGGGTTAAGGAGACAGTCAGTCCCCTTGCTCTGGAACATAGACAGGACAGAGCTGGTACTAGTCCTCTGGGTTAAGGGGACATCAGTCCCAGTACCTCCTTGATGTAAAGGCACAGGCTTACATTGTGTGTGTGTCTGTCTTTTTAAAGCACCAAGGTAATAAACTGTTTCCCTGTTCTGAAATGTTAAGCATGTCACCCTGTTCCTGATGCCTATATGTTCTCAGCTGGTCTCTGCACGATGGAACAGGACTCAGGGTGGTTCTCTCTGGAATATAGACAGGACAGAGCTCGTACTAGTCCTCTGGGTTAAGGAGACAGTCAGTCCCCTTGCTCTGGAACATAGACAGGACAGAGCTGGTACTAGTCCTCTGGGTTAAGGGGACAGTCAGTCCCCTTGCTCTGGAACATAGACAGGACAGAGCTGGTACTAGTCCTCTGGGTTAAGGGGACATCAGTCCCAGTACCTCCTTGATGTAAAGGCACAGGCTTACATTGTGTGTGTGTCTGTCTTTTTAAAGCACCAAGGTAATAAACTGTTTCCCTGTTCTGAAATGTTAAGCATGTCACCCTGTTCCTGATGCCTATATGTTCTCAGCTGGTCTCTGCACGATGGAACAGGACTCAGGGTGGTTCTCAGCTGGTCTCTGCACTATGGAACAGGACTCAGGGTGGTTCTCAGCTGGTCTCTGCACTATGGAACAGGACTCAGGGTGGTTCTCAGCTGGTCTCTGCACTATGGAACAGGACTCAGGGTGGTTCTCAGCTGGTCTCTGCACTATGGAACAGGACTCAGGGTGGTTCTCAGCTGGTCTCTCTGCACTATGGAACAGGACTCAGGGTGGTTCTCAGCTGGTCTCTGCACTATGGAACAGGACTCAGGGTGGTTCTCAGCTGGTCTCTGCACTATGGAACAGGACTCAGGGTGGTTCTCAGCTGGTCTCTGCACTATGGAACAGGACTCAGGGTGGTTCTCAGCTGGTCTCTGCACTATGGAACAGGACTCAGGGTGGTTCTCAGCTGGTCTCTGCACTATGGAACAGGACTCAGGGTGGTTCTCAGCTGGTCTCTGCACTATGGAACAGGACTCAGGGTGGTTCTCAGCTGGTCTCTGCACTATGGAACAGGACTCAGGGTGGTTCTCAGCTGGTCTCTGCACTATGGAACAGGACTCAGGGTGGTTCTCAGCTGGTCTCTGCACTATGGAACAGGACTCAGGGTGGTTCTCAGCTGGTCTCTGCACTATGGAACAGGACTCAGGGTGGTTCTCAGCTGGTCTCTGCACTATGGAACAGGACTCAGGGTGGTTCTCAGCTGGTCTCTGCACGATGGAACAGGACTCAGGGTGGTTCTCAGCTGGTCTCTGCACTATGGAACAGGACTCAGGGTGGTTCTCAGCTGGTCTCTGCACTATGGAACAGGACTCAGGGTGGTTCTCAGCTGGTCTCTGCACTATGGAACAGGACTCAGGGTGGTTCTCAGCTGGTCTCTGCACTATGGAACAGGACTCAGGGTGGTTCTCAGCTGGTCTCTGCACTATGGAACAGGACTCAGGGTGGTTCTCAGCTGGTCTCTGCACTATGGAACAGGACTCAGGGTGGTTCTCAGCTGGTCTCTGCACTATGGAACAGGACTCAGGGTGGTTCTCAGCTGGTCTCTGCACTATGGAACAGGACTCAGGGTGGTTCTCAGCTGGTCTCTGCACTATGGAACAGGACTCAGGGTGGTTCTCAGCTGGTCTCTGCACTATGGAACAGGACTCAGGGTGGTTCTCAGCTGGTCTCTGCACTATGGAACAGGACTCAGGGTGGTTCTCAGCTGGTCTCTGCACTATGGAACAGGACTCAGGGTGGTTCTCAGCTGGTCTCTGCACTATGGAACAGGACTCAGGGTGGTTCTCAGCTGGTCTCTGCACTATGGAACAGGACTCAGGGTGGTTCTCAGCTGGTCTCAGCTGGGATGTAGCTCAGTTGGTAGAGCATGGCGTTTGCAACGCCAGGGTTGTGGGTTCGATAAAATAATGTAAGTCGCTCTGGATAAGAGCGTCTGCTAAATGACTAAAATGTAAAATGTAAATATGTCTCTGCACTATGGAACAGGACTCAGGGTGGGGGAGCTAAAAATGCTTCCACCATGTCAACCATGAGATCCCGAATATCCTGAATGACCATAACGACGTATTAAACGTCTGTTGAGGGAGAGAGAGAAACTGTGGGCTACAGATGGTCTGTTCTACAGCACCAGGACAACTCGAACAACATTATTATTCTCATGTTATAAAAAATAAAAACTTACTAAAATGTTCAACTAGTGTGTCTGTGAAATTATCAGGCATTTATTGTTGCCTCTGACACAATCTACAGTGTGCGTGTCTCAAAATGCAGCCTTTTTAATACGTGTCCTGTGTCTTGGCAGGTTGATGGGGACATGATGGGGACATGTGTGTGGGGGGGGTCAGGGTGAGGGTAGCACGGACGACAGCTGCAGAGGACGGGACACCACTGGTCTGTAGCCCAAAACACACACACACACACACACGACCCAGCTCTCTGCAGACGGCTGAGGGGTACCACAGTCACTTATCACACCCCCTTACCAACCCCAGCGTCCCAAGAAAAAGAGAGCGATCATCTCTGACTGCAAATACGTCTCAGATGTGGCCCTATTCTCATTCATAGCCCTATGGGCCTTGGTCAAAGGTAGTGGATTATATAGGGGGCCATTTGGGAGGAAAGCTGCGTTTTTGCTCCCAGCGTTGTGGTCCACTAAGAGGCTTTGCTTCGTCACCTCTCTGTGTTGTAGAGGTTCTGCTTCCAGAACAGATGTCTTTGTGTCAACACTAATGAGGTTAGTTCAGTTCAGGACAAACAGGAGAAGCAACAGAACACTCAATAACTGAGCGGACAGAGAGCTAAGCAACCTTGACAGCATTAGACAGCCCAATTACACCACTAATAATAACAACTGAACATGTGACCTTATTGTGTCTCTGTCCCCCTCCTCTCTGGATAACAATGACTGTCTGTACCACATGGAGCAACTGTTACCACCAGTGGCCTGCCTGGAATGGACACCAGGACTACTTGAACAAACGACAGGCCTGACTGGAAGCGTAGCCACTGGAATGGACACCAGGACTACTTGAACAAACGACAGGCCTGACAGGAAGCGTAGCCACCGGAATGGACACCAGGACTACTTGAACAAACGACAGGCCTGACAGGAAGCGTAGCCACTGGAATGGACACCAGGACTACTTGAACAAACGACAGGCCTGACAGGAAGCGTAGCCACCGGAATGGACACCAGGACTACTTGAACAAACGACAGGCCTGACAGGAAGCGTAGCCACTGGAATGGACACCAGGACTACTTGAACAAACGACAGGCCTGACAGGAAGCGTAGCCACCGGAATGGACACCAGGACTACTTGAACAAACGACAGGCCTGACAGGAAGCGTAGCCACTGGAATGGACACCAGGACTACTTGAACAAACGACAGGCCTGACAGGAAGCGTAGCCACTGGAATGGACACCAGGACTACTTGAACAAACGACAGGCCTGACAGGAAGCGTAGCCACCGGAATGGACACCAGGACTACTTGAACAAACGACATGCCTGACAGGAAGCGTAGCCACTGGAATGGACACCAGGACTACTTGAACAAACGACAGGCCTGACAGGAAGCGTAGCCACTGGAATGGACACCAGGACTACTTGAACAAACGACAGGCCTGACAGGAAGCGTAGCCACTGGAATGGACACCAGGACTACTTGAACAAACGACATGCCTGACAGGAAGCATAGCCACTGGAATGGACACCAGGACTACTTGAACAAACGACAGGCCTGACAGGAAGCGTAGCCACTGGAATGGACACCGGGACTACTTGAACAAACGACAGGCCTGACAGGAAGCGTAGCCACTGGAATGGACACCAGGACTACTTGAACAAACGACAGGCCTGACAGGAAGCTTAGCCACTGGAATGGACACCAGGACTACTTGAACAAACGACAGGCCTGACAGGAAGCGTAGCCACTGGAATGGACACCAGGACTACTTGAACAAACGACAGGCCTGACAGCAAGCGTAGCTACTGGAATGGACACCAGGACTCCTTGAACAAACGACAGGCCTGACTGGAAGCGTAGCCACAATAACATGATTCCAGCAACCGGCTGCATTAAGTCGCAGCATTCTTTGTTTAGACTACTGATTGTTAGCATATTTCACTTTCATATTGTCTCACAATTGTTTTGGGAAGGGCACCAATTTTTTCCCCAGTTAAAGTTAGTTTTGCAGAGTCGGTCAAACCTATGTACTTGTTTTTGGATGACTAGAGGTAAATCATTTAGTATATCAGAGAGTGGTGCATTTATGATACAATCTACACATTTTATGACAAGACACAACATTGTTATTACACCTAACCCTGTATGAACCTGACAATCAACAAATCAATCAAATAACCAGATTAAATAGTATCAGTACTCAGAGAACAGTGGAGTTAGATACATGACCATTGATTATACCTGCCCTAAGCACAGAGACAGGGATTGGTGAGAAATATGTCCGTTCCTCACAGCACAGAGACAGGGATTGGTGAGAAATATGTCCCTTCCTCACAGCACAGAGACAGGGATTGGTGAGAAATATGTCCGTTCCTCACAGCACAGAGACAGAGACTGGTGAGAAATATGGCCGTGGTTTATTTACAACTTAACAACATTGACCCTGGGGCTATTTCAGGAAGGACCAATAGAAATCCCCCCTCTCTCATTTGATTTTCATAAATCACAGTTCAAGATAAACACACGGCCCAATAAAATTCTCTAGCAGGAGAAAGCTGCTGAGCTGGTGAGAGTCTGAGCTCGTCCTCCTGGCTGAGTCTATATTTACAGCAATTTGAAGGAAGGGCTAAATTAAGGACTGGAGGCTCCTCCTTTACGTAGCTAGAGTCCAACTCCTCCATTAGTTTATAGAGCTTATAGAGACTGCTGGACTAACTATCCACCGGTATTAAAACATTACAATATCATTTCATGTTTACATTTTGGTAAACGTATCCATTGAGAAAAGGAGGTTCATATCTGTCTGAAAACACGTGCAAAACATTAGGTAGGGCTAAGTCAGTTGGCTTACTGTAGCTACCTACACTGCACACAGTAAGAGGTGTTTCAACCTCCAAGACATATAGCCTCTGCTACTTGATAATCTTTGACAACTTGAGTATCGTGACAAGAAATAAAACGGTCTCTTTTTTTCTTCTTCTCTACAGCACGCAAACTCATATTCACTGTCAAGGTTCTGTTTCGGAGTGCTTCCGATCTGTCCCTCCGTGTGCTGTTCCAAGCCGAGCAGGGAGGAAGGGACTCGTTGCCTACCCATCCCCCCACACACAACAACCGCACGCAATACACTGGGCCATGGCTTCTTACCGTGTGTCCTCACATTCTCTATCAGTCTGACAACATTCTAACACCCCCACACTGAGTATCAACTCAACAACCCCTGTAGGCATACACACACACAAAAAAAAAAAAACGATTCCAAAATATGGTGCCTGGGTTTGTAATTTGCAACACCTAAAACCAATGCCTTATTCCCGAGTAGGCTAACCACAGCCCCAAGCTTGTAATGTAGCCCATGCAGTCTGTTACGATCGTCATAAAAGTTATAGCGCCCGTAAAGAGCGAACACCCTTTACCCTTCCACTGTCATAAACAACAAAAATATGCACACATAGGCTACCGTAAGCGTTATCTAGGACGAAATGATATAGCTCGCTATCTATGTGTGGCCTGCTGTACCCTACACGCGCTATGCCCAAAAATGTACACCTCAATTGACAGTGTGGCCGGACAACTTGTTACATTACTGCACTTAGCTGGATCTATAAACGAACCACGGCGCTACATTGTAACAACCATGTAACGACCAACAACATCTCGCAGTAGTTGGAGCCTATCCACGGTCTCTATTACCTATAGGTAAGCGATGCACAATTTAAATGAAACTACAATATCCATTGCAATAGGCAACAGGTACACACTATTATTATTATAATAAGAACCAGATATTTAGTCCACAGTAAACCCACAGGCAAACAGGGCTCCGTTAGGCTACGTACCGTGAGCGAGTTGATATTCCTGAGGGGTGGTAGTGTGACGGGCGATGGCGGGTCTGTCGCTGCTCCGGCCCGGGGACCCCCGACTCCGATTCCGGGGGAAGACTGTAGCTGGCAGATCTCACCCCCTTTGCCTGAAGATCGTACAAAATGACACACGAAATGAGATTACTCTGAATAGGCCTATTTACCCACATAGGCTACAACAGGCTACCTCAGTGTTAGTAGGCTATAAAGTAGGCTATGGACTCTGCCATAATCCCTTTTAAGGATAGTCTTTTAAGCAGGCATTGGGGGGGTCGTTTTAGGTGTAAATCCTTCTTGCGACAATGGCTTCGGCAAACAGGTAGCTTAATTCCATAATTAATGATCGCCAGAATGTAGGCGACCCTGGTTGTAGATCCTTTTGCGCCCCATGGTCGTGTAGCCTACAGAGGTCGGGAAAAAAAACATAGCCAACGCTTGTGATCTATCTGACACACATACTGTCATATGGGGATAAATAACACACCAGCATTTGACTTGGTTTTTCAAACAGCCCACTTCATGCTTTAGAGAACAAAAAAACAAACAACAGACTGTATCGCCATTAACTGCTCAAAACATAGAGCACGGATAGGTTATTTTAGGAAAGGCTACCCCCTCGCCATCAGACCAGGGGAAAACCCGAAGCAGACTGGGCGTAAACGTGTAATACACTTGTTACAAAGGAACTGACAAAGCGCAAAAAATATATCCATCAACAATATTCCGCCGGCGATACACGGTCAATCAACGTGAGTTTAACCGTATTGTTCAGCCCGTTGGGATCCATATTGTTGTTCCTTACCAGTTGGGTAGACGGCAGCGCACGGTTTCTTGGATAACATGGCCGCTGGAGAGCCACACACAGAAAAACCCACTTCAGAATCTCCCCTCCTCCCACTCCGCTGTGTGATCACCAATTTCGCTACTCCAATCAGCTACATCCAGTCTTGCATTCTCAACCGGCAACTCTGCAAAGCTGGAAAGGCTTCCACAAACACCAGCCGAAATGTTGCTTCTGCTGCCACCATCGCTTGGAAATGCAACCTCAAAAAAACACGAACCGATAGATGCAAAAAATGATCCCGCACTAGGCTACTGCAGAACAAGAAATAAATAAAATAAAAAAACCTCACAGTGTTTCTTCAACACCAGCAACATTCGAAAGTTAGCTGCAACAGGAGCGGCACCATTTTCTCTCACATACACAGTAATTACATAGTCGGTCAACAAGTTTGGGTGTAGTCTTCTCCTTATCTATCGTCCTTGCTCTCATCTCACTCCTCTCTCTCTCTCTCTCTCTCTCTCTCTCTCTCTCGCTCTCACTCCTCCCTCCCTAATGACGGTGAGATGTGGTTGGTCCGGTTGGTAAACTGGCGATGCCCAACCAGCCTATGCTCCAGCAGGAACAGACAGACAGCCTGCATCTGTCACTTGGTGATCACTTAACCCAAACCCAACCAGCCCATTAATTAGTACAACATGTGATAGGAAGGGCTATAAGGACTAATCTGACGTGCGACTATCCCAAATCTAAAACTGAACTTTACCTTAACCCTAACCTTTAACCAAACACTTGACCCCGCAAACCCTAACCAAATTTTTACAAATTCTGAAATTAAATATCAGTTTGCACTTCATCAGAAAAGTCCATATAGCCCTATCCACATATGATACTCTACTGTACTTTGGTGCCCCACTGAACCAGTCAGTATATGTCTAATAACAATGTCCTACAAGCCCATAATGAGGCCTCCAGGAACCACACAATGGACTTCAACATGCATTCTCTTCAGACAACAACAACAGCTTAAATCCCCTATTGTCCATTACTTGAACAATGAGCTTTTAGAACGCAGACTCTCTCATTAGCGTTTTTAGTTCTAGGTATTTCAGACTGCAGAGAGGTAAAACTGTGTTTAACCTGTTACAGATTCATGACATTGTATTTGTACACATGTTCAGTTCATCAACTTTTACCAAACCGTTGCGTTGTTCATTCTCACAGGCCTACTGCTATCCCTTGCATTGGTTGGTTAC
>NC_059195.1:20934073-21071573 GCF_020615455.1 Coregonus clupeaformis
ACAGCAACCTTGGGAGAATCCTCTGCATTATCATTAACAGCAGACTCGTCACTTTCCTCAGTGAAAACAATGAACTGAGCAAATGTCAAATTGGCTTTTTACAAAATTACTGTACGACAGACCACGTATTCACCCTGCACACCCTAATTGACCAACAAACAAACCAAAACAAAGGCGAAGTCTTCTCATGATTTCAAAAAAGCTTTTGACTCAATTTGGCATGAGGATCTGCTATACAAATTGATGGAAAGTGGTGTTGGGGGAAAAACATACGACGTTATAAAATCCATGAACACAAAACAACAAGTGTGCGGTTAAAATTGGCAAAAAACACACACATTTCTTTCCACAGGGCCATGGGGTGAGACAGGGATGCAGCTTAAGCCCCACCCTCTTCAACATATGTGACCGACCGGCTCGATTCGGTCTTATGTAGCAACATTTGAAATTGTGTTTTTTAAATTGGATAAAAGTAGAGACTCAGACCTAGAAAATTGAATATGATACACTACAGTTAAGGAACAATGGGAAATTAATTCTGCTTTGAAAGTTGATAAACTTGTAACTTGTAGACACTGTGGCCCCTTCCGACGATACCCCCAGACAGGGCCAACCAGGCAGGATATAACCCCACCCACTTTGCCAAAGCACAGACCCCACACCACTAGAGGGATATCAACAGACCACCAACCTACTACCCTGAGACAAGGCTGAGTATAGCCCACGGAGATCTCCTCCACCGCACGAGCCCGAGGGGGCGCAAAACCGGACTGAAAGATCACGTCTGTGACTCAACCCACTCAAGTGACGCACCCCTCCTAGGGACGGCATGGAAGAGCACTAGTAAGCCAGTGACTAGGAGCGACTAGGCTATAACTAGCAAAGCTAAACTATATCAAATCTGAAGTTTATTTGTCACATACACAGGATACAGAAGGTGTAAACGGTACATTGAAATGGTTACTTGCATAGTGGAGTCTTTTGTTTACACATGTAGCTAGCTAGCTAAACAATGAACCATAATACCAACTCATAATGTTACTACCCTGCATGAATATACAGGTAGCTAAAGCTAACCAACTAGGTTCAATGTTAGCTAGCTAGCCAACATTAGGCTATAACTAGCTATACAAATGGCTCTGAGATACGATAATATTACTACCCAGATCATACACCTAACGTTAGCCAGCGAGCCAGCCAGCTAACATTAGCTAGCTAGCTAACAGTACACTTTAACTTGAAATGGAAACGACTTTCTGACAAAACGTGTAATATCTGACAAATGTAGCTAGCTAGACTATCTTACCCGTATACATTGAAGGACGCTTCTCCCTCTCAGCCAAGTTTGCCCTTAGTTTTAAGATGTAATCAGGAGACAGGTGTTTTCTCCATCTCCTTAGCTGTCATACTCTAATTCCATTGATTTCAAAACTTGATCTCTCGGCATGTCCAGCCCACTCATTATCTCAGCCAATCATAGTCTTTTTCTGTGGCTAAACCAACTAGGCTTGTCATTTACCAATTTAATTCGAAATTTACAGATGGCATACAAGTTTGTTATTAAGGCACATGAATGTTCACATGTTCCAGAAGGCATTTCTGCCAAAAAACAAATTTTGATTAAAAAAAAGTTTAAGTTCAAATGGCTCTCCTGTGAAGTAGTGACATGCGACATACGCCTAGTTTCCTGAAAAGAGTCACATATATATCAACCAATTGGCGATTGCACTAGAACAGTCTGCAGCAGCCGGCCTCACCCTACTAGAATCTGAAGTCAAATGTCTACTGTCTGCTGATGATCTGGTGCTTCTGTCCCCAACCAAGGAGGGCCTACAGCAGCATCTAGATATTTTGCACAGATTCTGTCAGACCTGGGCCCTGACAGTAAATCTCAGTAAGACAAAAATAATGGTGTTCCAAAAAAGGTCCAGTTGCCAGGACCACAAATACAAATTCCATCTACACACCGTTGCCCTAGAGCACACAAGAAACTATACATACAGTGGGGAGAACAAGTATTTGATGCACTGCCGATTTTGCAAGTTTTCCTACTTACAAAGCATGTAGAGGTCTGTAATTTTTATCATAGGTACACTTCAACTGTGAGAGATGGAATCTAAAACATCCACACTTGTATGATTTTTAAGTAATTAATTTGCATTTTATTGCATGACATAAGTATTTGATACATCAGAAAAGCAGAACTTAATATTTGGTACAGAAACCTTTGTTTGCAATTACAGAGGTCATACGTTTCCTGTAGGTCTTGACCAGGTTTGCACACACTGCAGCAGGGATTTTGGCCCACTCCTCCATACAGACCTTCTCCAGATCCTTCAGGTTTCAGGGCTGTCGCTGGGCAATACAGACTTTCAGCTCCCTACAAAGATGTTCTATTGGGTTCAGGTCTGGAGACTGGCTAGGCCACTCCAGGACCTTGAGATGCTTCTTACGGAGCTACTCCTTAGTTGCCCTGGCTGTGTGCTTCGGGTCGTTGTCATGCTGGAAGACCCAGCCACGACCCATCTTCAATGCTCTTACTGAGGGAAGGAGGTTGTTGGCCAAGATTTCGCGATACATGGCCCCATCCATCCTCCCCTCAATATGGTGCAGTCGTCCTGTCCCCTTTGCAGAAAAGCATCCCCAAAGAATGATGTTTCCACCTCCATGCTTCACGGTTGGGATGGTGTTCTTGGGGTTGTACTCATCCTTCTTCTTCCTCCAAACACGGCGAGTGGAGTTTAGACCAAAAAGCTCTATTTTTGTCTCATCAGACCACATGACCTTCTCCCATTCCTCCTCTGGATCATCCAGATGGTCATTGGCAAACTTCAGACGGGCCTGGACATGCGCTGGCTTGAGCAGGGGGACCTTGCATGCGCTGCAGGATATTAATCCATGACGGCGTAGTGTGTTACTAATGGTTTTCTTTGAGACTGTGGTCCCAGCTCTCTTCAGGTCATTGACCAGGTCCTGCCGTGTAGTTCTGGGCTGATCCCTCACCTTCCTCATGATCATTGATGCCCCACGAGGTGAGATCTTGCATGGAGCCCCAGACGGAGGGTGATTGACCATCATTTTGAACTGCTTCCATTTTCTAATAATTGCGCCAACAGTTGTTGCCTTCTCACCAAGCTGCTTGCCTATTGTCCTGTAGCCCATCCCAGCCTTGTGCAGGTCTACAATTTTATCCCTGATGTCCTTACACAGCTCTCTGGTCTTGGCCATTGTGGAGAGGTTGGAGTCTGTTTGATTGAGTGTGTGGACAGGTGTCTTTTATACAGGTAACGAGTTCAAACAGGTGCAGTTAATACAGGTAATGAGTGGAGAACAGGAGGGTTCTTAAAGAAAAACTAACAGGTCTGTGAGAGCCGGAATTCTTACTTGTTGGTAGGTGATCAAATACTGATGTCATGCAATAAAATGCAAATTAATTACTTAAAAATCATACAATGTGATTTTCTGGATTTTTGTTTTAGATTCCGTCTCTCACAGTTGAAGTGTACCTATGATAAAAATTACAGACCTCTACATGCTTTGTAAGTAGGAAAACCTGCAAAATCGGCAGTGTATCAAATACTTGTTCTCCCCACTGTACCTTCACCTAAACATCAGCACAACAGGTAACTTCCACAAAGCTGTGAACAATCTGAGAGACAAGGCAAAATGGGCCTTCTATGCCATCAAAAGGAACATAAAATTCAACAAAAAATACTTGAATTAGTTATAGAATCCAGTTCCCTTTATGGTTGTGAGGTCTGGGGTCCGCTCACTGACCAAGAATTCACAAAATGGGACAAACACCAAATTGAGACTTTGCATGCACAATTCTGCAAAAATATCCTCTGTGTCCAACGTAAAACACCAAATAATGCCTGAAGAGCAGAATTAGGCCAATACCCGCTAATTATCAAAATCCAGAAAAGACCCGTTAAATATTATAACCACTTAAAAGGAAGTGATTCCCAAACCTTCCATAACAAAGCCATCACCTACAAAGAGATGAACCTGGAGAAGAGTCCCCTAAGTAAGCTGGTCCTGGGGCTCTGTTCACAAACACAAACAGACCCCACAGAGCCCCAGGACAGCAACACAATTAGACCCAACCAAATCATGAGAAAACAAAAAGTTAATAACTTGACACATTGGATAGAATTAACAAAAAAACTGATCAATCTAGAATGCTATTTGGCTCTAAACAGAGAGTACACAGTGGCAGAATACCTGACCACTGTGACTGGCCCAAAATTAAGGAAAGCTTTGACTATGTACAGACGCAGTGAGCATAGCCTTGCTATTGAGAAAGGTCGCCATAGGCAGACCTGGCTCTCAAGAGAAGACAGGTTATGTGCACACTGCCCACAAAATGAGGTGGAAACTGAGCTGCACTTCCTAACCTCCTACCAAATGTACACAGACCCACAAAGAATTCGAAAACAAATCCAACTTTGATAAACAAATTCAGACAGCTGATGTTCTGAAAGAGCTGCAAAATCTGGACCCCTACAAATCAGCTGGGCTAGACAATCTGGACCCTTTCTTTCTAAAACTAGCCGCAGAAATTGTCGCAACCCCTATTACTAGCCTGTTCAACCTCTCTTTCGTAACGTCTGAGATCCCCAGAGATTGGAAAGCTGCCGCGGTCATCCCCCTCTTCAAAGGGGGTGACACTCTAGATCCAAACTGTTACAGACCTATATCCATCCTGCCCTGCCTTTCGAAAGTATTTGAAAGCCAAGTTAACAAACAGATCACCAACCATTTCGAATCCCACCGTACCTTCTCCGCTATGCAATCCGGTTTCCGAGCTGGTCATGGGTGCACTTCAGCCACGCTCAAGGTCCTAAACGATATTATAACCGCGATCGATAATAGACAGTACTGTGCAGCCGTCTTCATCGACCTAGCCAAGGCTTTCGACTCTGTCAACCACCGCATTCTTATTGGCAGACTAAATAGCCTTGGTTTCTCAAATGACTTCCTCGCCTGGTTCACCAACTACTTCTCAGATAGAGTTCAATGTGTGAAATCGGAGGGCCTGTTGTCTGGACCTATGGCAGTCTCTATGGGGGTGCCACAGGGTTCAATTCTTGGGCCGACTATTTTCTCCGTGTATATCAATGATGTCGCTCTTGCTGCTGGTGACTCTCAGATCCACCTCTACGCAGACGACACCATTTTGTATACATCTGGCCCTTCATTGGACACTGTGTTAACAAACCTCCAAACGAGCTTCAATGCCATACAACACTCCTTCAGTAGCCTCCAACTGCTCTTAAACACTAGTAAAACTAAATGCATGCTCTTCAATCGAACGCTGCTGGCACCCGCCCACCCGACTAGAATCACCACTCTCGACGGGTCTGACCTAGAGTATGTGGACAACTACAAATACCTAGGTGTCTGGTTAGACTGTAAACTCTCCTTCCAGACTCACATTAAGAATCTCCAATCCAAAGTTAAATCTAGAATCGGCTTCCTATTTCGCAACAAAGCCTCCTTCACTCATGCTGCCAAACATGCCCTCGTAAAACGGACTATCCTACCGATCCTTGACTTCGGCGATGTCATTTACGAAATAGCCTCCAACACTCTACTCAGCAAATTGGATGTAGCCTATCACAGTGCCATCCGTTTTGTCTCCAAAGCCCCATACACTACCCACCACTGTGACCTGTACGCTCTTGTTGGCTGGTCCTCACTACATGTTCGTCGTCAAACCCACTGGCTCCAGGCCATCTATAAATCACTGCTAGGCAAATCCCCGCCTTATCTTAGCTCATTGGTCACCATAGCAGCACCCACCCGTAGTCTGCGCTCCAGCAGGTATATCTCACTGGTCATTCCCAAAGCCAACACCTCCTTTGGCCGCCATTCCTTCCAGTTCTCTGCTGCCAATGACTGGAACGAATTGCAAAAATCTCTGAAGCTGGAGACTCTTATCTCCCTCACTAACTTTAAGCATCAGTTGTCAGAGCACCTTACCGATCACTGCACATGTATCTACCTCCATAACTTGCTACATTTGCACACACTGTATATATATTTTCTGTTGTATTTATGACCTTATGTTTTTTTTACCCCATATGTAACTCTGTGTTGTTGTTTTTATCGCACTGCTTTGCTTTATCTTGGCCAGGTCGCAGTTGTAAATGAGAACTTGTTCTCAACTGGCTTACCTGGTTAAATAAAGGTTAAATAAAAAAATAAAAAAATAAATCCCATATCTATTGGGTGAAATACCACAGTGTGCAATCACAGCAGCAAGATTTGTGACCTGTTGCAACAAGAAAAGGGCAACCAGTGAAGAACAAACACCATTGTAAATACAACCCATATTTATGTTGATTTATTTCCCCTTTTGTACTTTAACTATTTGCACATCATTACAACACTATATATAGACATAATATGACATTTGAAATGTCTTTATTCTTTTTGAACTTTTGTGAGTGTAATGTTTACTGTTAATATTTGTTTATTTCACTTTTGTTTATTATCTATTTAACTTGCTTTGGCAATGTTAACATATGTTTCCCATGCCAATAAAGCCCTTAAATAGAAATTAAATTAAGAGAGAGAGAGAGAGAGAGAGAGAGAGATAGAGAGAGAGAGAGAGAGAGAGAGAGAGAGAGAGAGAGAGAGAGAGAGAGAGACAGAGAGAGAGAGACAGAGAGAGAGAGAGAGAGAGAGAGAGACAGAGAGAGAGAGAGAGAGAGAGAGAGACAGAGAGAGAGAGGGAGAAAGAGAGAGAGAGAGAGAGAGAGAGAGAGACATAATAAACATCACCTGAGACAAATCAAAGTTTCGTGGAGTTCAGGAATGTGCCACAGGCTGGGATTATACACAGAGGTGTAGCCAACACATGACACCCTGTGAAAGTGCAGCCTGGTGGCTGTTTATGACTTCAGAACACAGGCTCTCCTTACATTCTCCTGTTCTTCTGCTCCTCTGTTCTGCTGTCATCTGGGTCAGATAGATACAGTGCATTATCCTGTTCTGCTCCTCCTCTGTTCTGCTGTCATCTGGGTCAGATAGATACAGTGCATTATCCTGTTCTGCTCCTCTGTTCTGCTGTCATCTGGGTCAGATAGATACAGTGCATTATCCTGTTCTGCTCCTCCTCTGTTCTGCTGTCATCTGGGTCAGACAGATACAGTGCATTATCCTGTTCTGCTCCTCTGTTCTGTCATCTGGGTCAGATAGATACAGTGCATTATCCTGTTCTGCTCCTCCTCTGTTCTGCTGTCATCTGGGTCAGATAGATACAGTGCATTATCCTGTTCTGCTCCTCCTCTGTTCTGCTGTAATCTGGGTCAGATAGATACAGTGCATTATCCTATTCTGCTCCTCCTCTGTTCTGCTGTCATCTGGGTCAGATAGATACAGTGCATTATCCTGTTCTGCTCCCCCTCTGTTCTGCTGTCATCTGGGTCAGATAGATACAGTGCATTATCCTGTTCTTCTGCTCCTCTGTTCTGCTGTCATCTGGGTCAGATAGATACAGTGCATTCGAAAAGTATTCAGACCCCTTGACTTTTTCCACATTTTCTTATGTTACAACCTTATTCTAAAATGGATTAAATAGTTGTTTTCCCCTCATCAATCTACACACAATACTCCATAGTGAAAAAGCAGAAACAAGTATTCAGACGCTTTACACAGTACTTTGTTGAAGCACCTTTGGCAGCGAATAAAGCCTCGAGGTCGTCTTGGGTATGACGCTACAAGCTTGGCACACCTGTATTTGGGGAGTTTCTCCCGTTCTTCTCTGCAGATCCCCTCAAGCTCTGTCAGGTTGGATGTGGAGCGTCGCTGCACAGCTATTTTCAGGTCTCTCCAGAGATGTTTGATCGGGTTCAAGTCCGGGCTCTGGCTGGGCCACTCAAGGACATTCAGAGACTTGTCCCGAAGCCACTCCTAAATTGTCTTGGCTGTGTGCTCAGGGTTGTTGTCCTGTTGGAAGGTGAACCTTCGCCCCAGTCTGAGGTCCTGAGCGCTCTGAAGCAGGTTTTCATCAAGGATCTCTCTGTACTTTGCTCCATTCATCTTTCCCTCAATCCTGACTGGTCTCCCAGTCCCTGCCGCTGAAAAACATCCCCACAGCATGATTCTGCCACCACAATGCTTCACCGTAGGGATGGTATTGGCCAGGTGATGAGCGGTGCCTGGTTTCCTCCAGACATGACGCTTGGCATTCAGGCCAAAGAGTTTAATCTTGGTTTCATCGGACCAGAGAATCTTGTTTCTCATGGTCCGAGAGTCCTTTAGGTGCCCTTTGGCAAACTCCAAGCGGGCTGTCATGTGCCTTTTACTGAGGAGTGGCTTCCGTCTGGCATCTCTACCATAAAGGCCTGATTGGTGGAGTGCTGCAGAGATGGTAGTCCTTCTGGAAGGTTCTCCCATCTCCACAGAGGAACTCCTGAGCTCTGTCAGAGTGACCATCGGGTTCTTGGTCATCTCCCTGACCAAGGCCCATCTCCCCCGATTGCTCAGTTTGGCCGGGCGGCCAGCTCTAGAAAGAGTCTTGGTGGTTCTAAACTTCTTCCATTTAAGAATGATGGAGGCCACTGTGTTCTTGGGGACCTTCAAAGCTGAAAAAAAATGTGGTACCCTTCCCCAGATCTGTGCCTCGACACAATCCTGTCTCAGAGCTCTATGGACAATTCATTCGACCTCATGGCTTGGTGTTTGCTCTGACATGCACTGTCAACTGTGGGAACTTATATAGACAGGTGTGTACCTTTCCAAATCATGCCCAATCAATTTAATTTACCACAGGTGGACTCCAATCAAGTTGTAGAAACATCTCAAGGATGATCAATGGTAACAGGATGCACCCAAGCTCAATTTTGAGTCTCATAGTAAAGGGTCTGAATACTTATGTAAATAATCTGTTTTTTATTTGTAATAAATTTGCTAAAAAATCTTAAAACCTGTTTTCCCTTTGTCATTATGGGGCATTGTGTGTAGATTGATGAGGACTTTTTTGTTATTTCATTCATTTTAGATTAAGGCTGTAACTTAACAAAATGTGGAAAAAGCCAAGGGGTCTGAATACTTTCCGAATGCACTGTGGGTGTCATCCACTATGATGATACATGGCTGGGTTGTTCTGACAGATCCAGATAGGTAACATTCATTATGATGTTACATGGCTGGGTTGTTCTGACAGATCTAGATAGGTCTCATCCAGAGTGATGGCTGTTCTGAACTCACAGTGCTCTGACAGTCAGGTCCCATACAGAGTTGTGATGTCTCCTAGCTAGCAGAGTGAAGGAGTTGGGAGGTCTGACTAGCAGCATGTTCTGACAGATTTGTGATGTCTCCTAGCTAGCAGAGTGAAGGAGTTGGGAGGTCTGACTAGCAGCATGTTCTGACAGAGTTGTGATGTCTCCTAGCTAGCAGAGTGAAGGAGTTGGGAGGTCTGACTAGCAGCATGTTCTGACAGAGTTGTGATGTCTCCTAGCTAGCAGAGTGAAGGAGTTGGGAGGTCTGACTAGCAGCATGTTCTGACAGAGTTGTGATGTCTCCTAGCTAGCAGAGTGAAGGAGTTGGGAGGTCTGACTAGCAGCATGTTCTGACAGAGTTGTGATGTCTCCTAGCTAGCAGAGTGAAGGAGTTGGGAGGTCTGACTAGCAGCATGTTCTGACAGAGTTGTGATGTCTCCTAGCTAGCAGAGTGAAGGAGTTGGGAGGTCTGACTAGCATTATGTTCTGACAGAGTTGTGATGTCTCCTAGCTAGCAGAGTGAAGGAGTTGGGAGGTCTGACTAGCAGCATGTTCTGACAGAGTTGTGATGTCTCCTAGCTAGCAGAGTGAAGGAGTTGGGAGGTCTGACTAGCAGCATGTTCTGACAGAGTTGTGATGTCTCCTAGCTAGCAGAGTGAAGGAGTTGGGAGGTCTGACTAGCAGCATGTTCTGACAGAGTTGTGATGTCTCCTAGCTAGCAGAGTGAAGGAGTTGGGAGGTCTGACTAGCAGCATGTTCTGACAGAGTTGTGATGTCTCCTAGCTAGCAGAGTGAAGGAGTTGGGAGGTCTGACTAGCAGCATGTTCTGACAGAGTTGTGATGTCTCCTAGCTAGCAGAGTGAAGGAGTTGGGAGGTCTGACTAGCAGCATGTTCTGACAGAGTTGTGATGTCTCCTAGCTAGCAGAGTGAAGGAGTTGGGAGGTCTGACTAGCATTATGTTCTGACAGAGTTGTGATGTCTCCTAGCTAGCAGAGGGAAGGAGTTGGGAGGTCTGACTAGCAGCATGTTCAGGAGCTGAGCTAGGAGACATCAGAACTCTGTGAATCTGTCCCAGTTCACTCTGTCCTCATGCATCAATAATGATCTCATCTCACAGCCATCATCATCATCATCATCATCATTATTATTATTATCTGGTGGGCTACTCTTATTCTGAGGTCAAGTCCTTCCTCTCCCTCCTCCCTCGCTACCTCATTTACTTCCTCTGATCTCTCTCGCTACCTCATTTACTTCCTCTCCCTCCTCCCTCACTACCTCATTTACTTCCTCTCCCTCCTCTCTCGCTACCTCATTTACTTCCTCTCCCTCCTCTCTCGCTACCTCATTTACTTCCTCTCCCTCCTCCCTCACTACCTCATTTACTTCCTCTCTCTGATCTCTCTCACTACCTCATTTACTTCCTCTCCCTCCTCTCTCGCTACCTCATTTACTTCCTCTCTCTGATCTCTCTCGCTACCTCATTTACTTCCTCTCCCTCCTCCCTCACTACTTCATTTACTTCCTCTCCCTCCTCCCTCACTACCTCATTTACTTCCTCTCTCTGATCTCCCTCACTACCTCATTTACTTCCTCTCTCTGACCTCCCTCACTACCTCATTTACTTCCTCTCTCTGATCTCCCTCGCTACCTCATTTACTTCCTCTCCCTCCTCCCTCGCTACCTCATTTACTTCCTCTCTGATCTCCCTCGCTACCTCATTTACTTCCTCTCCCTCCTCCCTCGCTACCTCATTTACTTCCTCTCTCTGATCTCCATCACTACCTCATTTACTTCCTCTCCCTCCTCCCTCACTACCTCATTTACTTCCTCTCCCTCCTCTCTCGCTACCTCATTTACTTCCTCTCTCTGATCTCCCTCGCTACCTCATTTACTTCCTCTCCCTCCTTCCTCGCTACCTCATTTACTTCCTCTCTCTGATCTCCCTCGCTACCTCATTTACTTCCTCTCCCTCCTCTCCTCGCTACTTCATTTACTTCCTCTCCCTCCTCCCTCGCTACCTCATTTACTTTCTCTCTCTGATCTCTCTCGCTTTCCTTCTTCCCTCCCTCTTCGTCCTTCTCTTCCTCCCCCACCCCAGAACATTCCTGTTCCCTCCCTTAGCCCAACCCCTTAGATACCTTATACCACCTCACACACTGAAGCTTACTCACGTCATCCCGGTTCAATGAGCTAGGGACTATGTTAGTCACTCAATGGGATATCCTTCCTTCTGGCGGCAGGATGAGTCCCGATATGAATTTCAGAGTAATTCCGTGCCACGGATGTGATGCGCATGCCCCCCACCTTCTATAAATACCTGTGCACTTCCTCAAGACTCGTCCCAAGGCTACAAGAAAACCGACAGCTGGACTAGCATAGTCCCTAACTCATAGAACTGTGGTTACGTGAGTATCGTTCATTCTATTTAGCTTGAGGGACTATGCTAGTCATTCAATGGGATAGCCACACCCACAGGATGTATCTATCAGTAATTGTCAGGCAGATACAGTGCCTTCGGAAAGTATTCAGACCACTTCCCTTTTTCCACATTGTTACGTTACAGCCTTATTCTAAAATGGATTAAAAAATCATCCTCATCAATCTACAAACAATACCTCATAATGACAAAGCGAAAATAGGTTTTTAGACATTTTATCAAATGTATTACAAATAAAAAGTATTCAGACCCTTTGCTATGAGACACGAAATTGAGCTCAGGTGCATCCTGTTTCCATTGATCATCCTTGAGATGTTTCTACAACTTGATTGGAATCCACCTGTGGTAAATTCAATTGATTGGACATGATTTGGAAAGGCACACACCTGTCTATATAAGGTCCCACAGTTGACAGTGCGTGTCAGAGCAAAAATCAAGCCATGATGTCGAAGGAATTGTCCGTAGAACTCCGAAATAGGATTGTGTCGATGCACAGAGCTGGGCAAGGTACCAAAAACATTCTGCAGCATTGAAGGTCCCCAAGAACACAGTGGCCATCATTCTTAAATGGAAGAAGTTAGGAACCACCAAGACTCTTCCTAGAGCTGTCCGCCCGGCCAAACTGAGCAATCGGGGGAGAAGGGCCTTGGTCAGGGAGGTAACCAAGAACCCGATGGTCACTCTGACAGAGCTCCAGAGTTCCTCTGTGGACATGGGAGAACCTTCCAGAAGGACAACCATCTCTGCAGCACTCCACCAATTAGGCCTTTATGGTAGAGTGGCCAGACGGAAGCCACTCCTCAGTAAAAGACACATGACAGCCTGCTTGGAGGCACCTAAAGACTCTCAGACCATGAGAAACAAGATGCTCTGGTCTGATGAAACCAAGATTGAACTCTTTGGCCTGAATGAGAAGCGTCACGTTTGGAGAAAAACTGGCACCATCCCTACGGTGACGAATTGGTGGCAGCATCATGCTGTGGGAATGTTTTTCAGCGGCAGGGACTGGGAGACTAGTCAGGATCCTTGATGAAAACCTGCTCCAGAGCGCTCAGGACATCAGACTGGGGGCGAAGGTTCACCTTCCAACAGGACCACGACCCTAAACACAGCCAAGACAACGCAGGAGTGGCTTCGGGACAAGTCTCTGAATGTCATTGAACCTGATCGAAAATATCTGGAGAGACCTGAAAATAGCTGTGCAGCGACGCTCCCCATCCAACCTGACAGAGCTTGAGAGGATCTGCAGAGAAGAATGGGAGAAACTCCCCAAATACAGGTGTGCCAAGCTTGTAGCGTCATACCCAAGAAGAATCGAGGCTGTAATCACTGCCAAAGGTGCTTCAACAAAGTACTGAGTAAAGGGTCTGAATACTAATGTAAATGTCTTATTTCAGTTTAGTTTTAATAAATTAGCAAAAAAATCTAAAAAACAGTTTTTGCTTTATCATTTTGGGGTACTGTGTGTAGATTGATGACGAAAACAATCAATTTAATCCAATTTGGAATAAGGCTGTAACATAACAACATGTGGAAAAAGTCAAGGGGTCTGAGTACTTTCCGAATGCACTGTATAAGCCTCTTCCAGACAAGCAGTAAGCAGAGGGACAGATGAGGCTCAGAAACTAACAGATCCAATCTGATGTGATGGAGAAACACAGCAGCAGCCGGATGCTAAACCTTACATCAGGAGGGCATGAAGATAAAGCAGAGGGACAGATGAGGCTCAGCAACTCATAGACATCAGCACACACAGTGTCCCTCTCCTGACCCCAACCTTAACCTGACAGTGTCCCTCCGCTGACCCCAACCTTAACCTGACACAGTGTCCCTCTCGCTGACCCCAACCTTAACCTGACAAGTGTCCCTCCGCTGACCCCAACCTTAACCTGACACAGTGTCCCTCCACTGACCCCAACCTTAACCTGACACAGTGTCCCTCCGCTGACCCCAACCTTAACCTGACACAGTGTCCCTCTCGCTGACCCCAACCTTAACCTGACACAGTGTCCCTCCGCTGACCCCAACCTTAACCTGACACAGTGTCCCTCCGCTGACCCCAACCTTAACCTGACACAGTGTCCCTCCGCTGACCCCAACCTTAACCTGACACAGTGTCCCTCCGCTGACCCCAACCTTAACCTGACACAGTGTCCCTCTCCTGACCCCAACCTTAACCTGACACAGTGTCCCTCCCCTGACCCCAACCTTAACCTGACACAGTGTCCCTCCGCTGACCCCAACCTTAACCTGACACACACACAGTGTCCCTCTCCTGACCCCAACCTTAACCTGACACAGTGTCCCTCCGCTGACCCCAACCTTAACCTGACACAGTGTCCCTCCGCTGACCCCAACCTTAACCTGACACAGTGTCCCTCCGCTGGCCCCAACCTTAACCTGACACAGTGTCCCTCCACTGACCCCAACCTTAACCTGACACAGTGTTCCTCCACTGACCCCAACCTTAACCTGACACAGTGTCCCTCCGCTGACCCCAACCTTAACCTGACACAGTGTCCCTCCACTGACCCCAACCTTAACCTGACACAGTGTCCCTCCGCTGACCCCAACCTTAACCTGACACAGTGTCCCTCCACTGACCCCAACCTTAACCTGACAGTGTCCCTCCGCTGACCCCAACCTTAACCTGACACAGTGTCCCTCCGCTGACCCCAACCTTAACCTGACAGTGTCCCTCCGCTGACCCCAACCTTAACCTGACACAGTGTCCCTCCGCTGACCCCAACCTTAACCTGACAGTGTCCCTCCGCTGACCCCAACCTTAACCTGACACAGTGTCCCTCCGCTGACCCCAACCTTAACCTGACAGTGTCCCTCCGCTGACCCCAACCTTAACCTGACAGTGTCCCTCCGCTGGCCCCAACCTTAACCTGACACAGTGTCCCTCCGCTGACCCCAACCTTAACCTGACACAGTGTCCCTCCGCTGACCCCAACCTTAACCTGACACAGTGTCCCTCTCCTGACCCCAACCTTAACCTGACACAGTGTCCCTCCGCTGACCCCAACCTTAACCTGACACAGTGTCCCTCCGCTGACCCCAACCTTAACCTGACACAGTGTCCCTCCGCTGACCCCAACCTTAACCTGACACAGTGTCCCTCCGCTGACCCCAACCTTAACCTGACACAGTGTCCCTCCGCTGACCCCAACCTTAACCTGACACAGTGTCCCTCCGCTGACCCCAACCTTAACCTGACAGTGTCCCTCCGCTGACCCCAACCTTAACCTGACACAGTGTCCCTCCGCTGACCCCAACCTTAACCTGACACAGTGTCCCTCCGCTGACCCCAACCTTAACCTGACACAGTGTCCCTCCGCTGACCCCAACCTTAACCTGACACAGTGTCCCTCCGCTGACCCCAACTTTAACCTGACACAGTGTCCCTCCGCTGACCCCAACCTTAACCTGACAGTGTCCCTCCGCTGACCCCAACCTTAACCTGACAGTGTCCCTCCGCTGACCCCAACCTTAACCTGACACAGTGTCCCTCCGCTGACCCCAACCTTAACCTGACACAGTGTCCCTCTCCTGACCCCAACCTTAACCTGACACAGTGTCCCTCCGCTGACCCCAACCTTAACCTGACAGTGTCCCTCCGCTGACCCCAACCTTAACCTGACACAGTGTCCCTCCGCTGACCCCAACCTTAACCTGACACAGTGTCCCTCCGCTGACCCCAACCTTAACCTGACACAGTGTCCCTCCGCTGACCCCAACCTTAACCTGACACAGTGTCCCTCCGCTGACCCCCAACTTTAACCTGACACAGTGTCCCTCCGCTGACCCCAACCTTAACCTGACAGTGTCCCTCCGCTGACCCCAACCTTAACCTGACAGTGTCCCTCCGCTGACCCCAACCTTAACCTGACACAGTGTCCCTCCGCTGACCCCAACCTTAACCCGACACAGTGTCCCTCTCCTGACCCCAACCTTAACCTGACACAGTGTCCCTCTCCTGACCCCAACCTTAACCTGACACAGTGTCCCTCCGCTGACCCCAACCTTAACCTGACACAGTGTCCCTCCGCTGACCCCAACCTTAACCTGACACAGTGTCCCTCCGCTGACCCCAACTTTAACCTGACACAGTGTCCCTCCGCTGACCCCAACCTTAACCTGACAGTGTCCCTCCGCTGACCCCAACCTTAACCTGACAGTGTCCCTCCGCTGACCCCAACCTTAACCTGACACAGTGTCCCTCTCCTGACCCCAACCTTAACCTGACACAGTGTCCCTCCGCTGACCCCAACCTTAACCTGACAGTGTCCCTCCGCTGACCCCAACTTTAACCTGACACAGTGTCCCTCCGCTGACCCCAACCTTAACCTGACAGTGTCCCTCCGCTGACCCCAACCTTAACCTGACAGTGTCCCTCCGCTGACCCCAACCTTAACCTGACACAGTGTCCCTCCGCTGACCCCAACCTTAACCTGACACAGTGTCCCTCCGCTGACCCCAACCTTAACCTGACACAGTGTCCCTCCGCTGACCCCAACCTTAACCTGACAGTGTCCCTCCGCTGACCCCAACCTTAACCTGACACAGTGTCCCTCTCCTGACCCCAACCTTAACCTGACAGTGTCCCTCCGCTGACCCCAACTTTAACCTGACACAGTGTCCCTCCGCTGACCCCAACCTTAACCTGACAGTGTCCCTCCGCTGACCCCAACCTTAACCTGACACAGTGTCCCTCTCCTGACCCCAACCTTAACCTGACAGTGTCCCTCCGCTGACCCCAACTTTAACCTGACACAGTGTCCCTCCGCTGACCCCAACCTTAACCTGACACAGTGTCCCTCCGCTGACCCCAACCTTAACCTGACACAGTGTCCCTCCGCTGACCCCAACCTTAACCTGACACAGTGTCCCTCCGCTGACCCCCAACCTTAACCTGACAGTGTCCCTCCGCTGACCCCAACCTTAACCTGACACAGTGTCCCTCTCCTGACCCCAACCTTAACCTGACACAGTGTCCCTCCGCTGACCCCAACCTTAACCTGACACAGTGTCCCTCTCCTGACCCCAACCTGACACACACACAGTGTCCCTCCGCTGACCCCAACCTTAACCTGACAGTGTCCCTCCGCTGACCCCAACCTTAACCTGACACAGTGTCCCTCTCCTGACCCCAACCTTAACCTGACACAGTGTCCCTCCGCTGACCCCAACCTTAACCTGACACAGTGTCCCTCTCCTGACCCCAACCTGACACACACACAGTGTCCCTCCGCTGACCCCAACCTTAACCTGACACAGTGTCCCTCCGCTGACCCCAACCTTAACCTGACACAGTGTCCCTCCACTGACCCCAACCTTAACCTGACACAGTGTCCCTCCGCTGACCCCAACCTTAACCTGACACAGTGTCCCTCTCCTGACCCCAACCTTAACCTGACACAGTGTCCCTCTCCTGACCCCAACCTTAACCTGACACAGTGTCCCTCCGCTGACCCCAACCTTAACCTGACACAGTGTCCCTCTCCTGACCCCAACCTTAACCTGACAGTGTCCCTCCGCTGACCCCAACCTTAACCTGACACAGTGTCCCTCTCCTGACCCCAACCTTAACCTGACACAGTGTCCCTCCGCTGACCCCAACCTTAACCTGACACAGTGTCCCTCCGCTGACCCCAACCTTAACCTGACACAGTGTCCCTCCGCTGACCCCAACCTTAACCTGACACAGTGTCCCTCTCCTGACCCCAACCTTAACCTGACACACACACAGTGTCCCTCTCCTGACCCCAACCTTAACCTGACACAGTGTCCCTCCGCTGACCCCAACCTTAACCTGACACAGTGTCCCTCTCCTGACCCCAACCTTAACCTGACACAGTGTCCCTCCGCTGACCCCAACCTTAACCTGACACAGTGTCCCTCTCCTGACCCCAACCTTAACCTGACACAGTGTCCCTCCGCTGACCCCAACCTTAACCTGACACAGTGTCCCTCCGCTGACCCCAACCTTAACCTGACACAGTGTCCCTCTCCTGACCCCAACCTTAACCTGACACAGTGTCCCTCCGCTGACCCCAACCTTAACCTGACACAGTGTCCCTCCGCTGACCCCAACCTTAACCTGACACAGTGTCCCTCTCCTGACCCCAACCTTAACCTGACACAGTGTCACTCCGCTGACCCCAACCTTAACCTGACACAGTGTCCCTCCGCTGACCCCAACCTTAACCTGACACAGTGTCCCTCCGCTGACCCCAACCTTAACCTGACACAGTGTCCCTCTCCTGAACCCAACCTTAACCTGACACAGTGTCCCTCCGCTGACCCCAACCTTAACCTGACACAGTGTCCCTCCGCTGACCCCAACCTTAACCTGACACAGTGTCCCTCCGCTGACCCCAACCTTAACCTGACACAGTGTCCCTCCGCTGACCCCAACCTTAACCTGACACAGTGTCCCTCCCTGACCCCAACCTTAACCTGACACAGTGTCCCTCCGCTGACCCCAACCTTAACCTGACACAGTGTCCCTCCGCTGACCCCAACCTTAACCTGACACAGTGTCCCTCCGCTGACCCCAACCTTAACCTGACACAGTGTCCCTCCGCTGACCCCAACCTTAACCTGACACAGTGTCCCTCTCCTGACCCCAACCTTAACCTGACACAGTGTCCCTCCGCTGACCCCAACCTTAACCTGACAGTGTCCCTCTGCTGACCCCAACCTTAACCTGACACAGTGTCCCTCCGCTGACCCCAACCTTAACCTGACACAGTGTCCCTCCGCTGACCCCAACCTTAACCTGACACAGTGTCCCTCTCCTGACCCCAACCTTAACCTGACACAGTGTCCCTCCGCTGACCCCAACCTTAACCTGACACAGTGTCCCTCCGCTGACCCCAACCTTAACCTGACACAGTGTCCCTCCGCTGACCCCAACCTTAACCTGACACAGTGTCCCTCCGCTGACCCATCCCTTAACCTGACACAGTGTCCCTCCGCTGACCCAAACCTTAACCTGACACAGTGTCCCTCTCCTGAACCCAACCTTAACCTGACACAGTGTCCCTCTCCTGACCCCAACCTTAACCTGACACAGTGTCCCTCCGCTGACCCCAACCTTAACCTGACACAGTGTCCCTCCGCTGACCCCAACCTTAACCTGACACAGTGTCCCTCTCCTGACCCCAACCTTAACCTGACACAGTGTCCCTCCGCTGACCCCAACCTTAACCTGACACAGTGTCCCTCCGCTGACCCCAACCTTAACCTGACACAGTGTCCCTCTCCTGACCCCAACCTTAACCTGACACAGTGTCCCTCCGCTGACCCCAACCTTAACCTGACACAGTGTCCCTCCGCTGACCCCAACCTTAACCTGACACAGTGTCCCTCCGCTGACCCCAACCTTAACCTGACACAGTGTCCCTCCGCTGACCCCAACCTTAACCTGACACAGTGTCCCTCCGCTGACCCCAACCTTAACCTGACACAGTGTCCCTCTCCTGAACCCAACCTTAACCTGACACAGTGTCCCTCCCCTGACCCCAACCTTAACCTGACACAGTGTCCCTCCGCTGACCCCCAACCTTAACCTGACACAGTGTCCCTCCGCTGACCCCAACCTTAACCTGACACAGTGTCCCTCCGCTGACCCCAACCTTAACCTGACACAGTGTCCCTCCGCTGACCCCAACCTTAACCTGACACAGTGTCCCTCCGCTGACCCCAACCTTAACCTGACACAGTGTCCCTCTCCTGACCCCAACCTTAACCTGACACAGTGTCCCTCCGCTGACCCCAACCTTAACCTGACAGTGTCCCTCTGCTGACCCCAACCTTAACCTGACAGTGTCCCTCCGCTGACCCCAACCTTAACCTGACACAGTGTCCCTCCGCTGACCCCAACCTTAACCTGACACAGTGTCCCTCTCCTGACCCCAACCTTAACCTGACACAGTGTCCCTCCGCTGACCCCAACCTTAACCTGACACAGTGTCCCTCCGCTGACCCCAACCTTAACCTGACACAGTGTCCCTCCGCTGACCCATCCCTTAACCTGACACAGTGTCCCACCGCTGACCCAAACCTTAACCTGACACAGTGTCCCTCTCCTGACCCCAACCTTAACCCGACACAGTGTCCCTCTCCTGACCCCAACCTTAACCCGACACAGTGTCCCTCTCCTGACCCCAACCTTAACCCGACACAGTGTCCCTCTCCTGACCCCAACCTTAACCTGACACAGTGTCCCTCTCCTGAACCCAACCTTAACCTGACACAGTGTCCCTCTCCTGACCCCAACCTTAACCCGACACAGTGTCACTCTCCTGACCCCAACCTTAACCCGACACAGTGTCCCTTTCCTGACCCCAACCTTAACCCGACACAGTGTCCCTCTCCTGACCCCATCCTTAACCTGACACAGTGTCCTTCTCCTGAACTCATCCTTAACCTGACACAGTGTCCCTCTCCTGACCCCAACCTTAACCCGACACAGTGTCCCTCTCCTGACCCCAACCTTAACCCGACACAGTGTCCCTCTCCTGACCCCAACCTTAACCTGACACAGTGTCCTTCTCCTGAACCCAACCTTAACCTGACACAGTGTCCCTCTCCTGACCCCAACCTTAACCTGACACAGTGTCCCTCTCCTGACCCCAACCTTAACCTGACACAGTGTCCCTCCGCTGACCCAAACCTTAACCTGACACAGTGTCCCTCCGCTGACCCCAACCTTAACCTGACACAGTGTCCCTCTCCTGACCCCATCCTTAACCTGACACAGTGTCCCTCTCCTGACCCCAACCTTAACCCGACACAGTGTCCCTCTCCTGACCCCAACCTTAACCTGACACAGTGTCCCTCTCCTGACCCCAACCTTAACCCGACACAGTGTCCCTCTCCTGGCCCCAACCTTAACCTGACACAGTGTCCCTCTCCTGACCCCAACCTTAACCTGACACACATACACACATTGTCCCTCTCCTGACCCCAACCTTAACCTGACACAGTGTCCTTCTCCTGAACCCAACCTTAACCTGACACAGTGTCCCTCTCCTGACCCCAACCTTAACCTGACACAGTGTCCCTCTCCTGACCCCAACCTTAACCTGACACAGTGTCCCTCTCCTGACCCCAACCTTAACCTGACACAGTGTCCTTCTCCTGAACCCAACCTTAACCTGACACACACTTGTCAAACTCCAGATCTCTCATGACATTACAAAGCAAAGAGAATACCAGATTCTACTGGACCTGAACAGCCATTAGTCTCTCACACAATAGCTTTATATAGTACATCTTACAGTACATTTCAAACATTTGACATATTGTTTAGCCTCTACTTGATATTATTAACTGATACACTATACAGTGGGGAAAGAAAGTATTTAGTCAGCCACCAATGGTGCAAGTTCTCCCACTTAAAAAGATGAGAGAGGACTGTAATTTTCATCATAGGTACACGTCAACTATGACAGACAAATTGAGAAAAGAAAATCCAGAAAATCACATTGTAGGATTTTTAATGAATTTATTTGCAAATTATGGTGGAAAATAAGTATTTGGTCACCTACAAACAAGCAAGATTTCTGGCTCTCATAGACGTGTAACTTCTTCTTTAAGAGGCTCCTCTGTCCTCCACTCGTTACCTGTATTAATGGCACCTGTTTGAACTTGTTATCAGTATAAAAGACACCTGTCCACAACCTCAAACAGTCACACTCCAAATTCCACTATGGACAAGACCAAAGAGCTGTCAAAGGACACCAGAAACAAAATTGTAGACCTGCACCAGGCTGGGAAGACTGAATCTGCAATAGGTAAGCAGCTTGGTTTGAAGAAATCAACTGTGGGAGCAATTATTAGGAAATGGAAGACATACAAGACCACTGATAATCTCGCTCGATCTGGGTCTCCAGATCGAGCGAGAAGTCACTTGGCTCTGTCACTTGGCTCTGTCATATCCTCACATGGTCTCTCCTATCATTGCTACGCTGACGATACACAACTAATCTTCTCCTTTCCCCCTTCTGATAACCAGGTGGCGAATCGCATCTCTGCATGTCTGGCAGACATATCAGTATGGATGACGGATCACCACCTCAAGCTGAACCCTGGCAAGACGGAGCTGCTCTTCCTCCCGGGGAAGGACTGCCCGTTCCATGATCTCGCCATCACGGTTGACAACTCCGCTGTGTCCTCCTCCCAGAGTGCGAAGAGCCTAGGCGTGACCCTGGACAACACCCTGTCGTTCTCCGCCAACATCAAGGCGGTGACCCGCTTCCTGCAGGTTCATGCTCTACAACATTCGGAGAGTACGACCCTGCCTTACACAGGAAGCGGCACAGGTCCTAATCCAGGCACTTGTCATCTCCCGTCTGGACTACTGCAACTCGCTGTTGGCTGGCCTCCCTGCCTGTGCCATTAAACCCCCTACAACTCATCCAGAATGCCGCAGCCCGTCTGGTGTTCAACCTTCCCAAGTTCTCTCACGTCACCCCCCCTCCTCCGCACACTCCACTGGCTTCCAGTTGAAGCTCGCATCCGCTACAAGACCATGGTGCTTGCCTATGGAGCAGTGAGGGGAACGGCACCTCTGTACCTTCAGGCTCTGATCAGTCCCTACACCCAAACGAGGGCATTGCGCTCATCCACCTCTGGCCTGCTGGCTCCCTTCCTCTGCGGAAGCATAGTTCCCGCTCAGCCCAGTCAAAACTGTTCGCTGCTCTGGCACCCCAATGGTGGAACAAGCTCCCTCACGACGCCAGGACAGCGGAGTCACTCACCACCTTCCGGAGACATTTGAAACCCCACCTCTTTAAGGAATACCTGGGATAGGATAAAGGAATCCTTCTACCCCCAATTGTAAAGTGGTTATCCCACTGGCTATAGGGTGAACGCACCAATTTGTGAGTCGCTCTGGCTAAGAGCGTCTGCTAAATGACGTTAATGTGCCCTTGAGCAAGGCACTTAACCCTAATTGCTCCTGTAAGTCGCTCTGGATAAGAGCGTCTGCTAAATGACTAAAATGTAAATGTAAATGTAAGATCTCACCCTGTGGGGTCAAAATGATCACAAGAACGGTGAGCAAAAATCCCAGAACCACACTAGGGGGACCTAGTGAATGACCTGCAGAGAGCTGGGACCAAAGTAACAAAGCCTACCATCAGTAACACACTACGCCGCCAGGGACTAAAATCCTGCAGTGCCAAACGTGTCCCCCTGCTTAAGCCAGTACATGTCCAGGCCCGTCTGAAGATTGATAGAGTGCATTTGGATGATCCAGAAGAGGATTGGGAGAATGTCAGATGAAACCAAAATAGAACTTTTTGGTTAAAACTCAACTCGTCGTGTTTGGAGGACAAAGAATGCTGAGTTGCATCCAAAGAACACCATACCTACTGTGAAGCATGGGGGTGGAAACATCATGCTTTGGGGCTGTTTTTCTGCAATGGGACCAGGACGACTGATCCGTGTAAAGGAAAGAATGAATGGGGCCATGTATCGTGAGATTTTGAGTGAAAACCTCCTTCCATCAGCAAGGGCATTGAAGAAGAAACGTGGTTGGGTCTTTCAGCATGACAATGATCCCAAACACACCGCCCGGGCAACGAAGGAGTGGCTTCGTAAGAAGCATTTCAAGGTGGTGGAGTGGCCTAGCCAGTCTCCAGATCTCAACCCCATAGAAAATCTTTGGAGGGAGTTGAAAGTCTGTGTTGCCCAGCGACAGCCCCAAAACATCACTGCTCTAGAGGAGATCTGCATGGAGGAATGGGCCAAAATACCAGCAACAGTGTGTGAAAACCTTGTGAAGACTTACAGAAAACGTTTGACCTGTGTCATTGCCAACAAAGGGTATATAACAAAGTATTGAGTAACTTTTGTTATTGACCATATACTTATTTTCCACCATAATTTGCAAATAAATTCATAAAAAATCCTACAATGTGATTTTCTGGAGAAAAAAAATCTCATTTTGTCTGTCATAGTTGACTTGTACCTATGATGAAAATTACAGGCCTCTCTCATCTTTTTAAGTGGGAGAACTTGCACAATTGGTGGCTGACTAAAAACTTTTTTTCCCCACTGTAAATACAAAAGTATGTGGACACCACTTCAAATTTGTGGATTCGGCTATTTCAGCCACACCCGTTGCTGACAGGTGTAGAAGGTCGATCACACAGCCATGCAATCTCCATAGACAAATATTGGCAGTAGAACGGCCGTACTGAAGAGCTCAGTGACTTTCAACGTGGCACCGTCATAGGATGCCACCGTTCCAACAAGACAGTTCATCAAATGTCTGCCCTGCTAGAGCTGCCCCAGTCAACTGTAAGGGCTGTTATTGTGAAGTGGAAACGTCTAGGAGCAACAACGGCTCAGCCGCGAAGTGGTAGGCCACACAAGCTCACAGAATGGGACCGCCTCCGAGTGCTGAAGTTCGTAGCATGTAGACATCGTCTGTCCTCGGTTGCAACACTCACTACCGAGTTCCAAACTGCCTCTGGAAGCAACGTCAGCACAAGAACTCTTTGTCGGGAGCTTCATCAAATGGGTTTCAATGGCCGGGCAGCTGCACACAAGCCTCAGATCACCATGCCAAGCGTTGGCTAGAGTGGTGTAAAGCTCGCCGCCATTGGACTCTGGAGCAGTGGAAACGTGTTCTCTGGAGTGATGAATCACGCTTCACCATCTGGCAGTCCGATGGACGAATCTGGGTTTGGCGGTTGCCAAGAGAATGTTACCTGCCCCAATGCATATTGCCAACTGGAAAGTTAGCTGGAAAAGGAATAATGGTCTCTGGCTGTTTTTCATGGTTCGGGCCAGGCCCTTTAGTTCCAGTGAAGGGAAATCTTAACGCTACAGCATACAATGACATTCTAGATGATTCTGTGCTTCCAACTTTGTGGCAACAGTTTGGGGAAGGCCCTTTCCTGTTTCAGCATGACAATGCCCCCGTGCACAAAGCGAGGTCCATACAGAAATGTTTTGTCAAAATCGGTGTGGAAGAACTTAACTAGCATGCACAGAGCCCTGACCTCAACCCCATCGAACACCTTTGGGATGAATTGGAACGCCAACTGCGAGCCAGGACTAATCGCCCAACATCAGTGCCCGACCTCACGAATGCTCTTGTGGCTGAATGGAAGCAAGTCCCCGCGGCAATGTTCCAACATCTAGTGGAAAGCCTTCCCAGAAGAGTGGAGGCTGTTATAGCAGTAAAGGGGGGACCAACTTCACATTAAATGCCCATGATTTTGGAATGAGATGTTCGGCAAGCAGGTGTCCACATACTTTTGGTCATGTTGTGTATCTTCTAAGGGTCTAATACACCAAGAGTTATGACCTTTAGATACTGAACTGCTATCTTCTAAGGGTCTAATACACCAAGAGTTATGACCTTTAGATACTGAACTGCTATCTTCTAAGGGTTTAATACACCAAGAGTTATGACCTTTAGATACTGAACTGCTATCTTCTGAGGGTCTAATACACCAAGAGTTATGACCTTTAGATACTGAACTGCTATCTTCTAAGGGTTTAATACACCAAGAGTTATGACCTTTAGATACTGAACTGCTATCTTCTGAGGGTCTAATACACCAAGAGTTATGACCTTTAGATACTGAACTGCTATCTTCTAAGGGTTTAATACACCAAGAGTTAGGACCTTTAGATACTGAACTGCTATCTTCTAAGGGTTTAATACACCAAGAGTTATGACCTTTTGATACTGAACTGCTATCTTCTGAGGGTCTAATACACCAAGAGTTATGACCTTTAGATACTGAACTGCTATATTCTAAGGGTCTCTAAAACACCAAGAGTTATGACCTTTAGATACTGAACTGCTATCTTCTAAGGGTCTCTAATACACCAAGAGTTATGACCTTTAGATACTGAACTGCTATCTTCTAAGGGTCTCTAACACACCAAGAGTTATGACCTTTAGATACTGAACTGCTATCTTCTAAGGGTCTAATACACCAAGAGTTATGACCTTTAGATACTGAACTGTTATCTTCTAAGGGTCTAATACACCAAGAGTTATGACCTTTAGATACTGAACTGTTATCTTCTAAGGGTCTAATACACCAAGAGTTATGACCTTTAGATACTGAACTGTTATCTTCTAAGGGTCTAATACACCAAGAGTTATGACCTTTAGATACTGAACTGCTATCTTCTAAGGGTCTCTAAAACACCAAGAGTTATGACCTTTAGATACTGAACTGCTATCTTCTAAGGGTCTCTAAAACACCAAGAGTTATGACATTGTTCAGTAAGAAGAGAAGCCTGAGAGAATGACAGAAAAGCTAGACAAGTTAGTTGTGTTTGCTGGGGGTATACAGTGGCTTGCGAAAGTATTCACCCCCCTTGGCATTTTTCCTATTTTGTTGCCTTACAACCTGGAATTAAAATTGATTTTTGGGGGGTTTGTATCATTTGATTTACACAACATGCAACTACTTTGAAGATGCAAAATATTTTTTGGTGTGAAACAAACAAGAAATAGGACAAAAAAAACAGAAAACTTGAACTATTCACCCCGCCAAAGTCAATACTTTGTAGAGCCACCTTTTGCAGCAATTACAGCTGCAAGTCTCTTGGGGTATGTCTCTATAAGCTTGGCACATCTAGCCACTGGGATTGTTGCCCATTCTTCAAGGAAAAACTGCTCCTTCAAGTTGGATGGGTTCCGCTGGTGTACAGCAATCTTTAAATCATACCACAGATTCTCAAATGGATTGAGGTCTGGGCTTTGACTAGGCCATTCCAAGACATTTAAATGTTTCCCCTTAAACCACTCGAGTGTTGCTTTAGCAGTATGCTTAGGGTCATTGTCCTGCTGGAAGGTGAACCTCCATCCCAGTCTCAAATCTTTGGAAGACTGAAACAGGTTTCCCTCAAGAATTTCCCTATATTTAGCGCCATCCATCATTCCTTCAATTCTGACCAGTTTCCCAGTCCCTGCCGATGGAAAAACATCCCCACAGCATGATGCTGCCACCACCATGCTTCACTGTGGGGATGGTGTTCTCGGGGTGATGAGAGGTGTTGTTTGCGCCAGACATAGCGTTTTCCTTGATGGCCAAAAAGCTCAATTTTAGTCTCGTCTGACCAGAGTACCTTCTTCCATATGTTTGGGGAGTCTCCCACATGCCTTTTGGCGAACACCAAACGTGTTTGCTTATTTTGTTCTTTAAGCAATGGCTTTTTTCTGGCCACTCTTCCATAAATCCCAGCTCTGTCGAGTGTATGGCTTAAAGTGGTCCTATGGACAGATACTCCAATCGGCCCCCTCTTGGCAGGTTTGTTGTGGTGCCATATTCTTTCAATTTTTCAATAATGGATTTAATGGTGCTCCGTGGGATGTTCAAAGTTTAGGATATTTTTTTATTACCCAACCCTGATCTGTACTTCTCCACAACTTTGTCCCTGACCTGTTTGGAGAGCTCCTTGGTCTTCATGGTGCCGCTTGCTTGGTGGTGCCCCTTGCTTAGTGGTGTTGCAGACTCTGGGGCCTTTGAGAATAGGTGTATATATACTGAGATCATGTGACACTTAAATTGCACACAGGTGGACTTTATTTAACTAATTATGTGACTTCTGAAGGTAATTGGTTGCACCAGATCTTATTTAGGGGCTTCATAGCAAAGGGGGTGAATACATGTGCACGCACCACTTTTCCGTTATTTATTTTTTAGAATTGTTTTTAACAAGTTATTTTTTTAATTTCTCTTCACCAATTTGGACTATTTTGTGTATGTCCATTACATGAAATCCAAATAAAAATCCATTGAAATTACAGGTTGTAATGCAACAAAATAGGAAAAACGGCAAGGGGGATGAATACTTTTGCAAGGTCTGTCTCTAGGTGTGACAAGAGAGATGGTTTCTTTACGCTTTGAGGTCAGTCTGTCTCTGGGTGAGGCCAGAGAGATGGTTTCTTTACGCTTTGAGGTCAGTCTGTCTCTGGGTGAGGCCAGAGAGATGGTTTCTTTACGCTTTGAGGTTAGTCTGTCTCTGGGTGAGACCAGAGAGATGGTTTATTTACGGTGTGAGGTCAGTGCATCATGATAATGGAGAATAGCCCTCCACAACACAGAGATAAAACACACAGTTTAAACCCACTGGTCCTCAATATGTACATTATCCGTACATACACACACACACTGGACCTCAATATGCAGATTATAAGGACATACACCCTGAACCTGAGTACAGAGCTACATTATCCACATACTGAGCCTGAACCTTAATATGTATCCAAACAGACACTGGTCCTCAAAATGTACATTATCCGGACAAACACACTGGTCTTAATTTGTACATTGTCCAGATATAGACACACTGGACCTCAATATGTAGCTACATTATCAGGACACACACATCGGTCCTCCTGGACCTCAATATGTAGCTACATTATCAGGACACACACATCGGTCCTCCTGGACCTCAATATGTAGCTACATTATCAGGACACACACATCGGTCCTCCTGGACCTCAATATGTAGCTACATTATCAGGACACACACACTGGACCTCAATATGTAGCTACATTATCAGGACACACACACTGGACCTCAATATGTAGCTACATTATCAGGACACACACATCGGTCCTCAACATTTACATTATTCAGAAAAAACACAACTTCAATATGTACATTATCATGGCATATATACACTCGTCCTCAATTTGTACATTATAATGACATTAATCTTGGTTAACCTAGAACTAAAGTCTTGCGTAATTGGTCAGATGCTCAATTAAGTTCTGGGTCCATAAAAAAAAAAAATCCAGTGTTTCTATGTCAAACAGTTTAGTTATATTTCAGTCTTCTGCGATGTATATGAAGTGTAATACCGGGATGCAAACTCAACATTAAATACATTTCAACACTATATCTGACATGGTAACAGAGACAGACAGACAGTATGAAAAATGTATGCACTCTGGATAAGAGCGTCTGCTAAATGACTAAAATGTAATGTAAATGTCTTATTTCTTTTAAGCCCATAACCATGAGTGTGAGGTGTATGCTTTTGTTTCAAATTAGATTTGTTTAAGACTACCAAGAATCACTCTGTGTGACCCTGATTTAGCCCCCTGCAGTAAAAGGTTAAAGGGGCAGTGCAGTCAATAACTTGATTTTGCCATTGTTTTTATGATATACAAAACACTCAAATTGTGAAAATAATGATAATGCCCTTTTTTTGTAAGAGCTTCTTTGAACTGGAATTTCAGCCATGGAGTTTTTGGTCCAGATCATGACATCACAATCTGATCTGATTATTCTGAAAATGATCAGTCATCTTTGATTTGTATGTGCGTCACAGGAGGCTGCTGAGGGGAGGACGGCTCATAATAACGGCCGGAATGGAGCGGATGGAATGGCATCAGACACATGGAAACCATGGAAACCATGCGTTTGATACCATACCAGTAATTCCGCTCCAGTCATTACCACGAGTCTGTTCTCCCCAGTTAAGGTGCCGCCTACTTCCTGTGATATGTATCCTCCTACTTTGAAGAGGGAGGCTGGTAGGCTCTAATGTCTAGACCAGGGGTTCCCAAACTGGGTCCCGGGGCTCTAATGTCTAGACCAGGGGTTCCCAAACTGGGTCCTGGGGCTCTAATGTCTAGACCAGGGGTTCCCAAACTGGGTCCCGGGGGCTCTAATGTCTAGACCAGGGGTTCCCAAACTGGGTCCCGGGGCTCTAATGTCTAGACCAGGGGTTCCCAAACTGGGTCCCGGGGCTCTAATGTCTAGACCAGGGGTTCCCAAACTGGGTCCCGGGGCTCTAATGTCTAGACCAGGGGTTCCCAAACTGGGTCCTGGGGCTCTAATGTCTAGACCAGGGGTTCCCAAACTGGGTCCCGGGGCTCTAATGTCTAGACCAGGGGTTCCCAAACTGGGTCCCGGGGCTCTAATGTCTAGACCAGGGGTTCCCAAACTGGGTCCTGGGGCCTCCCTTGGGTGCACATTTAGTTTTTTTCCCCCCTAGCATTACACAGCTGATTCAAATAGCCAATTTATCATCAAGCTTTGACGATTGGAATCAGGCTGCGTAGCGCTAGGTGAAAAAAACTATATGTGCACCCAAGGGGGGCCCCAGGACCCAGCTTGGGAAACGCTGGTCTAGACGATCCTATCTGCCAATCAGGGCTGTGTATATACAGTGGGGAAAAAAAGTATTTAGTCAGCCACCAATTGTGCAAGTTCTCCCACTTAAAAAGATGAGAGAGGCCTGTAATTTTCATCATAGGTACACGTCAACTATGACAGACAAAATGAGGAAAAAAAATCCAGAAAATCACATTGTAGGATTTTTAATGAATTTATTTGCAAATGATGGTGGAAAATAAGTATTTGGTCAATAACAAAAGTTTCTCAATACTTTGTTATATACCCTTTGTTGGCAATGACACAGGTCAAACGTTTTCTGTAAGTCTTCACAAGGTTTTCACACACTGTTGCTGGTATTTTGGCCCATTCCTCCATGCAGATCTCCTCTAGAGCAGTGATGTTTTGGGGCTGTCGCTGGGCAACACAGAATTTCAACTCCCTCCAAAGATTTTCTATGGGGTTGAGATCTGGAGACTGGCTAGGCCACTCCAGGACCTTGAAATGCTTCTTACGAAGCCACTCCTTCGTTTCCCGGGCGGTGTGTTTGAGATCATTGTCATGCTGAAAGACCCAGCCACGTTTCATCTTCAATGCCCTTGCTGATGGAAGGAGGTTTTCACTCAAAATCTCACGATACATGGCCCCATTCATTCTTTCCTTTACACGGATCAGTCGTCCTGGTCCCTTTGCAGAAAAACAGCCCCAAAGCATGATTTTTCCACCCCCATGCTCCACAGTAGGTATGGTGTTCTTTGGATGCAACTCAGCATTCTTTGTCCTCCAAACACGACAAGTTGAGTTTTTACCAAAAAGTTCTATTTTGGTTTCATCTGACCATATGACATTCTCCCAATCCTCTTCTGGATAATCCAAATGCACTCTAGCAAACTTCAGAAGGGCCTGGACATGTACTGGCTTAAGCAGGGGGGACACGTCTTGCACTGCAGGATTTGAGTCCCTGGCGGCATAGTGTGTTACTGATGGTAGGCTTTGTTACTTTGGTCCCAGCTCTCTGCAGGACATTCACTAGGTCCCCCCGTGTTGTTCTGGGATTTTTGCTCACCGTTCTTGTGATCATTTTGACCCCACAGGGTGAGATCTTGCGTGGAGCCCCAGATCGAGGGAGATTATCAGTGGTCTTGTATGTCTTCCATTTCCTAATAATTGCTCCCACAGTTGATTTCTTCAAACCAAGCTGCTTACCTATTGCAGATTCAGTCTTCCCAGCCTGGTGCAGGTCTACAATTTTGTTTCTGGTGTCCTTTGACAGTTCTTTGGTCTTGGCCATAGTGGAGTTTGGAGTGTGACTGTTTGAGGTTGTGGACAGGTGTCTTTTATACTGATAACAAGTTCAAACAGGTGCCATTAATACAGGTAACGTGTGGGGGACAGAGGAGCCTCTTAAACAAGAAGTTACAGGTCTGTGAGAGCCAGAAATCGTGCTTGTTTGTAGGTGACCAAATACTTATTTTCCACCATAATTTGCAAATAAATTCATTAAAAATCCTACAATGTGATTTTCTGGAAAAAAAATTCTCAATTTTTCTGTCATAGTTGACGTGTACCTATGATGAAAATTACAGGCCTCTCTCATCTTTTTAAGTGGGAGAACTTGCACAATTGGTGGCTGACTAAATACTTTCTTTCCCCACTGTATATATATATATATTTACATTTGTATCAACATGGCCACACGATCAGACTGAGCATTTCAATGGCAAAAGGAGGCTCAGGGAAATAAATGATAGAAAAATTATTTGGAGTTATTTTCATGAAATAAACTCAGTGATTTATTAGACATACAGCGATGATTTAAAAATACAATTTAAAAGACTGCATGGGGGCTTTAAGAGAAGAGATAGAATGAGGAGGGAAACCGGAACGAAGAGCTCCACCCTCTCTTTGCTAGTTACGGGCAAGTCTATGGGCCAAATGTCCCCTCCACCTGCCAAATGTGAAAGATGCTAACACCTGCGAAATGTGAAAGATGCTAACACCTGCGAAATGGGAAAGATGCAAACACCTGTGAAATGTGAAAGATGCTAACACCTGTGAAATGTGAAAGATGCTAACACCTGTGAAATGTGAAAGATGCTAACACCTGCGAAATGTGAAAGATGCTAACACCTGTGAAATGGTGAAAGATGCTAACACCTGTGAAATGTGAAAGATGCTAACACCTGTGAAATGGTGAAAGATGCTAACACCTGTGAAATGTGAAAGATGCTAACACCTGTGAAATGTGAAAGATGCTAACACCTGTGAAATGGTGAAAGATGCTAACACCTGTGAAATGGTGAAAGATGCTAACACCTGTGAAATGGTGAAAGATGCTAACACCTGTGAAATGGTGAAAGATGCTAACACCTGTGAAATGGTGATCTGTCCAAAAGCTCCAGAAGTAGCGCTGCTCGCTGTCTCATGCATCCCGTTGTATGATGACAGATCTATCATTTATGTTGACATAGTCTGTCCACCATAGATTATCATGACAGACACACACTAGTCCTCTATATGTTGCTATGTTATCCTCACACTGGACCTCAACATGTACATTACCCAGTTATACACACTGGACCTCAACATGTACATTACCCAGTTATACACACTGGACCTCAACATGTACATTACCCAGTTATACACACTGGACCTCAACATGTACATTACCCAGATATACACACTGGACCTCAACATGTACATTACCCAGTTATACACACTGGACCTCAACATGTACATTACCCAGTTATACACACTGGACCTCAACATGTACATTACCCAGTTATACACACTGGACCTCAACATGTACATTACCCAGTTATACACACTGGACCTCAACATGTACATTACCCAGTTATACACACTGGACCTCAACATGTACATTACCCAGTTATACACACTGGACCTCAATATTCTATACATTATCCAGGTATTATTATTATTAAGTTTTATTTTTTTACAGGAACAGTGCACATTTATCAACATTTCTGTAAAGGTGCCGGTTTTAGCCAGCTGGCTAATTTTCGACCGGAGTCCCTGGGAAGGTTATTAAAAACAATTCCAATAACAATACAGACAGACAATAAGCAGAGACTGAGTAACATATGACCAGTAACACTTAACACACAGGCAGACAGACAGAGCAACATATGACCAGTAACACTTAACATAGACAGACAGACAGAGACAATAACACAAAAAGCAACCAAACAAAATGACAGAAAAATAACCAACAAGGTCCACCAGACGACAGAAAGCAGCTCTACACAGCTTGGGATTGTGTTCACACACAGCTTGGGATTGTGTTCACACACAGCTTGGGATTGTGTTCACACACAGCTTGGGATTGTGTTCACACACAGCTTGGGATTGTGTTCACACACAGCTTGGGATTGTGTTCACACACAGTTTGGGATTGTGTTCACACACAGCTTGGGATTGTGTTTACACACAGCTTGGGATTGTGTTCACACACAGCTTGGGATTGTGTTCACACACAGTTTGGGATTGTGTTCACACACAGTTTGGGATTGTGTTCACACACAGCTTGGGATTGTGTTCACACACAGCTTGGGATTGTGTTCACACACAGTTTGGGATTGTGTTCACACACAGCTTGGGATTGTGTTCACACACAGCTTGGGATTGTGTTCACACACAGCTTGGGATTGTGTTCACACACAGCTTGGGATTGTGTTCACACACAGCTTGGGATTGTGTTCCCACCCCTGACTGTCCTTTAGACATGTCTTTAGGTTATTTGTGAAGGTGCGGTAGGTGGAGCAGTTCCGTGTGTCTGAAGGCAGCGTGTTTCCAGACGACTGTGTCTTTAGGTTATTTGTGAAGGTGCGGTAGGTGGAGCAGTTCCGTGTGTCTGAAGGCAGCGTGTTTCCAGACGTGGGAAGCTCTCTCAGAGAAAGCAATCTGGCTGAAGGTGCTTTTCCTTAAGGGAACTAAACAGTTACCTCTCATTATGCAGATAAACACACACACACTGGTTAAGAATATGTCGATTATCCGGCCAGAAGAACAAGTCCATTATCAGCATGTTCCATCATCACACTGCTTCAGAAAGAGAACACCAAATCTACATGGATGAGAGATCACAGAGGCGCATTCAGCCTCCATGTTGCTACCGCAGTAGTGTCAGACCGCTGTGTGTCGGGCTGCGTCGTTGCTAGGAGACATGGACATCTGTTGGCCTGCATCGTTGCTAGGAGACATGGACATCTGTCTGGTGAACTGGCTGAAACTGGCAGCCCTGCATCGCGCCCGGGACTCCCCTCCCTCTCCGCCCGGGTGCTGGCCTAGGCCCTGGGAGAGGCCTGGTGGTAGAGTACGGACGTGGGCCGTGTCGGGGTGGCCCTGGCTGGGCTGGTCCTTGGAGGAGAAGAGGCTCTGGAGGAGGTGGAACTTCTCCTTCTCCTCCCGGAGGAACACGTCCACCAACAGAGTCTTCTCTCTCTTCAGCTGCTCACTGATGTTCTTAGGTACGTCTGGGATCAACCAGGAAACCAGCAGGCTCAGGAACATCACCAGGTTCTGATGGGGGGTGGTGCACACAGGGACAAGAGAAGATAGGACTTGGTTTAACTGGTTGGTGTTGTACTGACAATCATCTGATAATGTTCCACTGTGACTAAAATACAACCACTGTATAAGCACCAGTATACATCCACAGCCATGAATACCCATACTGGAGCCACAGTGGTCCAACCACACTGGTCCAACCACACTGGTCCAACCACACTGATCATTGGTCCAACCACACTGCAACCACACTGGTCCAACCACACTGATCATTGGTCCACCCACACTGCAACCACAGTTCTCCAACCACACTGATCATTGGTCCAACCACACTGCAACCACAGTGGTCCAACCACACTGATTATTGGTCCAACCACACTGCAACCACAGTGGTCCAACCACACTGATCATTTGTCCAACCACACTGCAACCACAGTGGTCCAACCACACTGATCATTGGTCCAACCACACTGCAACCACAGTGGTCCAACCACACTGATCATTGGTCCACCCACACTGCAACCACAGTGGTCATTGGTCCACCCACACTGCAACCACAGTGGTCCAACCACACTGATCATTGGTCCACCCACACTGCAACCACAGTTGTCCAACCACATTGATCATTGGTCCACCCACACTGCAACCACAGTGGTCCAACCACACTGATCATTGGTCCACCCACTCTGCAACCACAGTGGTCCAACCACACTAATCATTGGTCCACCCACACTGCAACCACAGTGGTCCAACCATACTACAACCACAGTGGTCCAACCACACTGATCATTGGTCCACCCACACTGCAACCACAGTGGTCCAACCACACTAATCATTGGTCCACCCACACTGCAACCACAGTGGTCCAACCATACTACAACCACAGTGGTCCAACCACACTGATCATTGGTCCACCCACACTGCAACCACAGTGGTCCAACCACACTGATCATTGGTCCAACCACATTCCAAACACATAATCCAAAGAGATGTGATGATTAGTCCATTACAGATGGATGTGTCCCCCCTCTCTCTCTTATGTAAACACATATATCCAGTAAATCTCCTGACTAAAGTCCTTTTTAAATGTTGAGTTGAACTATCTGAAAGGTGTCCCTGCTATTAGTGGTTGTACTGTACCTGGAACAGGATGACGAAGGCCAGTCTGGCAGCCAGGATGGCCCAGTAGGTTTTAGAGAACTGGTATGCTTCAGCTGACCATGGTGGCTCTCTGTAGTCCTTATACCTGGGGAGGGGAGGGAGAGAGGTTACTATAGGTCTGGGGGAGGGGAGGGAGAGAGGTTACTATAGTTCTGGGGGAGGGGAGGGAGAGAGGTTACTATAGGTCTGGGGGAGGGGAGGGAGAGAGGTTATTATAGGTCTGGGGGGAGGGGAGGGAGAGAGGTTATTATAGGTCTGGGGGAGGGGAGGGAGAGAGGTTACTATAGGTCTGGGGGAGGGGAGGGAGAGAGATTACTATAGGTCTGGGGGAGGGGAGGGAGAGAGATTACTATAGGTCTGGGGGAGGGGAGGGAGAGAGGTTACTATAGGTCTGGGGGAGGGGAGGGAGAGAGGTTACTATAGGTCTGGGGGAGGGGAGGGAGAGAGGTTACTATAGGTCTGGGGGAGGGGAGGGAGAGAAATTACTATAGGTCTGGGGGAGGGGAGGGAGAGAGGTTACTAGAGGTCTGGGGGAGGGGAAGGAGAGAGGTTACTATATGTCTGGGGGAGGGGAGGGAGAGAGGTTACTATAGGTCTGGGGGAGGAGAGGGAAAGAGGTTACTATAGGTCTGGGGGAGGGGAGGGAGAGAGGTTACTATAGGTCTGGGGGAGGGGAGGGAGAGAGGTTACTATAGGTCTGGGGGAGGGAGAGAGGTTTCTATAGGTCTGGGGGAGGGAGAGAGGTTACTATAGGTCTGGGGGAGGGGAGGGAGAGAGGTTACTATAGGTCTGGGGGAGGGAGAGAGGTTACTAGAGGTCTGGGGAAGGGGCGGGAGAGAGGTTACTAGAGGTCTGGGGGAGGGGAGGGAGAGAGGTTACTAGAGGTCTGGGGGAGGGAGAGAGGTTACTATAGGTCTGGGGGAGGGGAGGGAGAGAGGTTACTATAGGTCTGGGGGGAGGGAGAGAGGTTACTATAGGTCTGGGGGGAGGGGAGGGAGAGAGGTTACTAGAGGTCTGGGGGAGGGGAGGGAGAGAGGTTACTAGAGGTCTGGGGGAGGGGAGGGAGAGAGGTTACTAGAGGTCTGGGGGAGGGGAGGGAGAGAGGTTACTATAGGTCTGGGGGAGGGGAGGGAGAGAGGTTACTAGAGGTCTGGGGAGGGGAGGGAGAGAGGTTATAGGAGGTCTGGGGGAGGGGAGGGGGAGAGGTTACTAGAGGTCTGGGGGAGGGGAGGGAGAGAGATTACTAGAGGTCTGGGGGAGGGGAGGGGAGGGAGAGAGGTTACTAGAGGTCTGGGGGAGGGGAGGGAGAGAGGTTACTAGAGGTCTGGGGGAGGGGAGGGAGAGAGGTTACTAGAGGTCTGGGGGAGATAAGGAAGAGAGGTTACTAGAGGTCTGGGGGAGGGGAGAAGAGAGGTTACTATAGGTCTGGGGGAGGGGAGGGAGAGAGGTTACTAGAGGTCTGGGGGAGGGGAGGGAGAGAGGTTACTAGAGGTCTGGGGGAGGGGAGGGAGAGAGGTTACTAGAGGTCTGGGGGAGAGAAGGGGGAGAGGTTACTAGAGGTCTAAGGGAGGGAGGGAGAGAGGTTACTAGAGGTCTGGGGGAGGGGAGGGAGAGAGGTTACTAGAGGTCTGGGGGAGGGGAGGGAGAGAGGTTACTAGAGGTCTGGGGGGAGGGGAGGGAGAGAGGTTACTAGAGGTCTGGGGGAGGGGAGGGAGAGAGGTTACTAGAGGTCTGGGGGAGGGGAGGGAGAGAGGTTACTAGAGGTCTGGGGGAGGGGAGGGAGAGAGGTTACTAGAGGTCTGGGGGAGGGGAGGGAGAGAGGTTACTAGAGGTCTGGGGGGGGGGGAGGGAGAGAGGTTACTAGAGGTCTGGGGGAGGGGAGGGAGAGAGGTTACTATAGGTCTGGGGGAGGGGAGGGAGAGAGGTTACTATAGGTCTGGGGGAGGGGAGGGAGAGAGGTTACTATAGGTCTGGGGGAGGGGAGGGAGAGAGGTTGCTAGAGGTCTGGGGGAGGGGAGGGAGAGAGGTTACTAGAGGTCTGGGGGAGGGGAGGGAGAGAGGTTACTAGAGGTCTGGGGGAGGGGAGGGAGAGAGGTTACTAGAGGTCTGGGGGAGGGGAGGGAGAGAGGTTACTATAGGTCTGGGGGAGGGGAGGGAGAGAGGTTACTGTAGGTCTGGGGGAGGGGAGGGAGAGAGGTTAGGGCAGGTAGCTTAGTGGGTAAGAGCGTTTTGCCAGTAACCGAAAGGTCGCTGGTTCTAATCCCCGAGCCGACTAGGTGAAAAATCTGTCGATGTGCCCTTGAGCAAGGCACTTAACCCTAATTGCTCCTGTAAGTCGCTCTGGATAAGAGCGTCTGCTAAATTAAAAAATAAAATTAAAAAAAAGGTTACTATAGGTCTGGGGGAGGGGAGGGAGAAAGGTTACTATAGGTCTGGGGGAGGGGAGGGAGAGAGGTTACTATAGGTCAGGGGGAGGGGAGGGAGAGAGGTTACTATAGGTCTGGGGGAGGGGAGGGAGAGAGGTTACTAGAGGTCTGGGGGAGGGGAAAGAGAGAGGTTACTATAGGTCTGGGGGAGGGGTGGGAGAGAGGTTACTATAGTGACAGATACATCTCTCTCCTGTCTTCACCAGTTACTAGATAGAACACATGACTAATGAAAAAACACTCCAGTCTGAACTTAAACAAGTAAAACAAGGTAGAAAGTGTGTAGAAATGATAATGAACCTACATTTGAAATAATTTAACGTGGGGTTGCGACTGACAACCCGGTTCAATTTGGGTCCTGAGGCAAAATTAGTTGAGAACCACTGGTCTAGGGTACAGAGTCAAAATGGAGGTGGTCAGGCTGTAGTCAAGGGGACAGAGACATAATGGAGGTGGTCAGGCTGTAGTCTAGGGGACAGAGCCATAATGGAGGTCGTCAGGCTGTAGTCTAGGGGACAGAGCCATAATGGAGATGGTCAGACTGTAGTCTAGGGGACAGAGCCATAATGGAGGTGGTCAGGCTGTAGTCTAGGGGACAGAGCCATAATGGAGGTGGTCAGGCTGTAGTCTAGGGGACAGAGCCATAATGGAGGTCGTCAGGCTGTAGTCTAGGGGACAGAGCCATAATGGAGGTGGTCAGGCTGTAGTCTAGGGGACAGAGCCATAATGGAGGTCGTCAGGCTGTAGTCTAGGGGACAGAGCCATAATGGAGGTGGTCAGGCTGTAGTCTAGGGGACAGAGCCATAATGGAGGTCATCAGACTGTAGTCTAGGGGACAGAGTCATAATGGAGGTGGTCAGACTGTAGTCTAGGGGACAGAGCCATAATGGAGGTCATCAGGCTGTAGTCTAGGGGACAGAGCCATAATGGAGGTGGTCAGACTGTAGTCTAGGGGACAGAGCCATAATGGAGGTCGTCAGGCTGTAGTCTAGGGGACAGAGTCATAATCTATCCTCTATCCAACCATGTTATTAATGATTTTCCTCAGTACACCTCTATCTTCTATCCAACCATGTTATTAATGATGCCCCTCAGTACCCCTCTATCTTCTATCCAACCATGTTATTAATGATGCCCCTCAGTACCCCTCTATCTTCTATCCAACCATGTTATTAATGATGCCCCTCAGTACCCCTCTATCTTCTATCCAACCATGTTATTAATGATGCCCCTCAGTACCCCTCTATCTTCTATACAACCATGTTATTAATGATGCCTCTCAGTACCCCTCTATACAACCATGTTATTAATGATGCCCCTCAGTACCCCTCTATCTTCTATCCAACCATGTTATTAATGATGCCCCTCAGTACCCCTCTATCTTCTATCCAACCATGTTATTAATGATGCCCCTCAGTACCCCTCTATCTTCTATCCAACCATGTTATTAATGATGCCCCTCAGTACCCCTCTATCTTCTATACAACCATGTTATTAATGATGCCCCTCAGTACCCCTCTATCTTCTATACAACCATGTTATTAATGATGCCCCTCAGTACCCCTCTATCTTCTATCCAACCATGTTATTAATGATGCCCCTCAGTACCCCTCTATCTTCTATACAACCATGTTATTAATGATGCCCCTCAGTACCCCTCTATCTTCTATCCAACCATGTTATTAATGATGCTCCTCAGTACCCCTCTATCTTCTATCCAACCATGTTATTAATGATGCTCCTCAGTACCCCTCTATCTTCTATCCAACCATGTTATTAATGATGCCCCTCAGTACCCCTCTATCTTCTATCCAACCATGTTATTAATGATGCCCCTCAGTACCCCTCTATCTTCTATCCAACCATGTTATTAATGATGCTCCTCAGTACCCCTCTATCTTCTATCCAACCATGTTATTAATGATGCCCCTCAGTACCCCTCTGTCTTCTATCCAACCATGTTATTAATGATGCCCCTCAGTACCCCTCTATCTTCTATCCAACCGTGTTATTAATGATACCCCTCAGTACCCCTCTATCCAACCATGTTATTAATGATGCCCCTCAGTACCCCTCTATCTTCTATCCAACCATGTTATTAATGATGCCCCTCAGTACCCCTCTATCTTCTATCTAACCATGTTATTAATGATGCCCCTCAGTACACCTCTATCCAACCATGTTATTAATGATGCCACTCAGTACACCTCTATCCAACCATGTTATTAATGATGCCACTCAGTACCCCTCTATCTTCTATCCAACCATGTTATTAATGATGCCCCTCAGTACACCTCTATCCAACCATGTTATTAATGATGCCACTCAGTACACCTCTATCCAACCATGTTATTAATGATGCCCCTCAGTACCCCTCTATCTTCTATCCAACCATGTTATTAATGATGCCCCTCAGTACCCCTCTATCTTCTATCCAACCATGTTATTAATGATACCCCTCAGTACCCCTCTATACAACCATGTTATTAATGATGCCCCTCAGTACCCCTCTGTCTTCTATCCAACCATGTTATTAATGATGCCCCTCAGTACCCCTCTATCTTCTATCCAACCGTGTTATTAATGATACCCCTCAGTACCCCTCTATCCAACCATGTTATTAATGATGCCCCTCAGTACCCCTCTATCTTCTATCCAACCATGTTATTAATGATGCCCCTCAGTACCCCTCTATCTTCTATCTAACCATGTTATTAATGATGCCCCTCAGTACACCTCTATCCAACCATGTTATTAATGATGCCACTCAGTACACCTCTATCCAACCATGTTATTAATGATGCCACTCAGTACCCCTCTATCTTCTATCCAACCATGTTATTAATGATGCCCCTCAGTACACCTCTATCTTCTATCCAACCATGTTATTAATGATGCCCCTCAGTACCCCTCTATCTTCTATACAACCATGTTATTAATGATGCCCCTCAGTACCCCTCTATCTTCTATACAACCATGTTATTAATGATGCCCCTCAGTACCCCTCTATCTTCTATACAACCATGTTATTAATGATGCCCCTCAGTACCCCTCTATCTTCTATCCAACCATGTTATTAATGATGCCCCTCAGTACCCCTCTATCTTCTATACAACCATGTTATTAATGATGCCCCTCAGTACACCTCTATCTTCTATCCAACCATGTTATTAATGATGCCTCTCAGTACCCCTCTATACAACCATGTTATTAATGATGCCCCTCAGTACCCCTCTATCTTCTATACAACCATGTTATTAATGATGCCCCTCAGTACACCTCTATACAACCATGTTATTAATGATGCCTCTCAGTACCCCTCTATACAACCATGTTATTAATGATGCCCCTCAGTACCCCTCTATCTTCTATACAACCATGTTATTAATGATGCCCCTCAGTACACCTCTATCTTCTATCCAACCATGTTATTAATGATGCCCCTCAGTACCCCTCTATCTTCTATACAACCATGTTATTAATGATGCCTCTCAGTACCCCTCTATACAACCATGTTATTAATGATGCCACTCAGTACCCCTCTATCTTCTATCCAACCATGTTATTAATGATGCCCCTCAGTACCCCTCTATCTTCTATACAACCATGTTATTAATGATGCCCCTCAGTACCCCTCTATCTTCTATCCAACCATGTTATTAATGATGCTCCTCAGTACCCCTCTATCTTCTATCCAACCATGTTATTAATGATGTCCCTCAGTACCCCTCTATCTTCTATCCAACCATGTTATTAATGATGCCCCTCAGTACCCCTCTATCTTCTATACAACCATGTTATTAATGATGCTCCTCAGTACCCCTCTATCTTCTATACAACCATGTTATTAATGATGCCCCTCAGTACCCCTCTATCTTCTATCCAACCATGTTATTAATGACGCCCCTCAGTACACCTCTATCTTCTATACAACCATGTTATTAATGATGCCCCTCAGTACACCTCTATCTTCTATCCAACCATGTTATTAATGATGCCCCTCAGTACCCCTCTATCTTCTATACAACCATGTTATTAATGATGCTCCTCAGTACCCCTCTATCTTCTATACAACCATGTTATTAATGACGCCCCTCAGTACCCCTCTATCTTCTATCCAACCATGTTATTAATGATGCCACTCAGTACACCTCTATCCAACCATGTTATTAATGATGCCCCTCAGTACCCCTCTATCCAACCATGTTATTAATGACGCCCCTCAGTACCCCTCTATCTTCTATCCAACCATGTTATTAATGATGCTCCTCAGTACCCCTCTATCTTCTATCCAACCATGGCTAGAGAACCATGGGTAGAGGCAGGGCACAGAGACTAATTCAGACAATAGAACTTTCCCATAAAGCCCAATAACAGTCAGTTGAATGTTTCTACTAGAAACTGTCACGGTTTCGGCCGAGGCTGCTCCTCCTCCTTGTTCGGGCAGGTTTCGGCGGTCGTCGTCCCCGGAGTATTAGCTATCACCGTTTGATGTTTTCGATGTCTGTTTGGTTTTGTCTGATTGTGTACACCTGTTTCCTGTTTGGTTAATTATGTCTCCTATAAGTTTCTCGTTTGGTTAGTCTTGTGTTGTGTGTTATTGTCCGCCTGTCAATAGGAGCTGCGTGTTTTCGCTCTGTTTGTTTGTTTGGTGTTTTTACGCACAGTTTGCGTAATCGCTCGCCTCTGTTTGTTTTCGAGGCCGTGTATTGTATTTTGTCACATTTGACTAGTAAAGTCTGTTGGACGAAGCCTCTGTGTCCTGCGCCTGACTCCTACACCACATCCACATCAGTTCGTTTGACAGAAACTGGGTTTCTACTATGAAACAACTAAAGTCCCTGGAGATACCGTGATACTACGGCTGGTCAGACAGACGGATCAAAAACAGACTAACTATTTTTGTCAATTTCTTTCAGAATGGACATCAAAGCCGAGTTGAATTTCCTCCAAAATGTTTGATTGACTGTATTGAATTAGGAAAACATCACAGAGACAGACTGGTCCTGGTGTATGGCCATATACAGGCATGGAGCAGGAATGTGTGAGACTGGCTCCGATTCACCCACCCTCCCTGCACTTTATCTGCCCTCAGGGACGTGCCTCTCCCTGGGAACCCCCCCCCCCACACACAAATCTGATTCCCTGAAAAAGACATCACCTCAATGATCCTCTGGCTGTCTCCATGTTTGGTTATCACAATGCTGACCACGTTAAATATAGAGCAGACACATTCATACTGACCACGTTAAAATATAGAGCAGACACACATTGATTCAATAATGCAGTGATCTCCAAAAGTATTGGGACAGTGACACGTTATTTTGGCTCTGTACTCCAGCGCTTTGGATTTTAAATGAGGTTAAAGTATAGATAGCTTTAATTTGTGGGTATGTTCATCCATATCGGGTGAATCATTTAGAAATTACAGCACTTTTTGTACATAGTCCCCCCCCACCCCCCATTTTAGAGGTTAGAACTATTATTGTAATGGTGAGAGGTTAGCATGTCTTGGGGGTATGATATAAAATGCTAACCTCCCCTGTTATTGTAATGGTGAGAGGTTAGCATGTCTTGGGGGTATGATATAAAATGCTAACCTCCCCTGTTATTGTAATGGTGAGAGGTTAGCATGTCTTGGGGGTATGATATAAAATGCTAACCTCCCCTGTTATTGTAATGGTGAGAGGTTAGCATGTCTTGGGGGTATGATATAAAATGCTAACCTCTCCTGTTATTGTAATGGTGAGAGGTTAGCATGTCTTGGGGCTATGATATAAAATGCTAACCTCTCCTGTTATTGTAATGGTGAGAGGTTCATTCATTCATTCAGGATCATCCGTAACCATGGCAGCATCCACATGAATGTAGAAGTGTTCAGAAACATATTCTATTCTTGTTTACAATAAAAGTGACTCTAAAATGACATAATACATTATTTACCGTTCATTTCTATTGGACACAAAATAATCTGAAACACAACCAAAACAAACAGCAAATGCATCCAACAAGTTTGTAGAGTCACAAGCTTGATTTAAACATTGCATTCTAGGAATATGGGACCAAATACTAAACTTATGACTACTTTAACACACATAGGTGAATTTGTCAAAATACTTTTGGTCTATAATTTCTAAACGGTTCACCCCATGTGGATGGAAAATACCTTCAAATTAAAGCTGACAGTCCGCACTTTAACCTCACAGTCATTGTATCATTTCAAATCCAAAGTGCTGGAGTACAGAGCCAAAACAACAAAAAATATGACACTGTCTCAATACTTTTGGAAGTCAGTGTATTTCCTCTAGATGGGTGCGTGACAGTCCAAGAGGAAGTTGGACTGATTTCCACTAGTATCTCTGGGGAACGGAGCTCCCCTCCCCTCCCCTCCCCTCCCTCCCTCCCTCCCTCCCACCCACCTCCACTAGTATCTCTGGGGAACGGAGCTCCAATCTGCAAAGAAACAAGGGTCAGCCCATTCCCACCCCTCCCCTCCCCACCCCTCCCTCCCTCCCCTCCCCTCCCTCCCACCCTCCCCTCCCTCCCTCACACAGCCAATTACCAAGTTAGCCACTATGCCAGAAAACGTGGTCAACCCCTGATAACATTCCCCCGCTGATAAAGCCCCCGGTTTCTCTAGTTCCCCAGCCCAGTATGTTTTAGTAGAACCACAGTATGTGGTCCTGTGTTCCCCAGCCCAGTATGTGGTCCTGTGTTCCCCAGCCCAGTGTGTTTTAGTAGAACCACAGTATGTGGTCCTGTGTTCCCCAGCCCAGTATGTGGTCCTGTGTTCCCCAGCCCAGTATGTGGTCCTGTGTTCCCCAGCCCAGTATGTGGTCCTGTGTTCCCCAGCCCAGTATGTTTTAGTAGAACCACAGTATGTGGTCCTGTGTGGCTCAGTTGGTAGAGCATGTTGCTTGCAATGCCAGGGCTGAGGGTTTGATTCCCGCTGGGGCCACCCATACCAAAATGCATGTATGCTTTTAAGTCACTGTGGATAAAAGCGTCTGTTAAATGGCATATATTATATACACTGAGTGGACAAAACATTATGAACACCTGCTCTTTCCCTGACAGACTGACCAGGTGAATCCAGGTGAAAGATATGATCCCTTATTGATGTCACCTGTTAAATCCACTTCAATCAGTGTAGATGAAGGGGAGGAGACAGGTTAAAGAAGGACTTTTAAGCCTTGCGACAATTGAGACATGGATTGTGTATGTGTTCCATTCAGAGGGTGAATGGGCAAGACAAAATATTTAAGTGCCTTTGAACGGGGTATGGTAGTAGGTGCCAGGCGAACCGGTTTGAGTCAAGAACTGCAACGCTGCTGGGTTTTTCACACTCAACAGTTTCCCGTGTCTATCAAGAATGGTCCACCACCCAAAGGACATCCAGCCAACTTGACACAACTGTGGGAAGCGTTGGAGTCAACATGGGCCAGCATCCCTGTGGAACGCTTTCGACACCTTGTAGAGTCCATGCCCTGACAAATTGAGGCTGTTCTGAGGGCATAAGGGGGGGGGGTATGGGGTGCAACTGAATATTAGGAAGGTGTTCTTTAGGTTTTACCCACTTAGTGTATCATTATGACCACACTTTGACCACTGCTCCTCTTCCATTAAAGATTTAAAGACCAGGGGAGGACAATATGGCATCTCTCCCTCCATCCGTCCCATCCGGCCCAACCCCCAGGAAGCGAATGATCTGACCTTACTGAACAGTCTCTTTCTTTAATAAAACCTTTTCATGACACAAACGCTGTGTTTTCTGGGAATCGTTCATCAGTCATGCTCTAACACTGGAGGGACATTCCTATAGTCTTAAATGTGACGTGATAGTGTGTTTTAAAAACAGACAGAGACGGCATTCTGTCTCTACAGTGCTGTTATGTAACAGAATCCCAGCAGTCCTGCAAGGTTAGAACTGCAGGGTCTAGATGTTTGAGGTTAGAGAGACCTGCAGTGGGCCAGTCAGGCAGACAGTAACACCCTCTGTGTTGGGTTAGGAGATGGATTTAAACACCAACAGGGCTGCAGGGTTCTGCCTCCACAGTTACGTAACAGAGTTCCCAACAGACCTGCAGGGTTAGGGTTATGCCATTTAGTAAATTATTTAAAGCCAGAGAGATGGAACATGGCTGTAGGATTATTAGAGTTAGACAGACACTCTCTGTGTTAACTGGACCAACAACACTGATGATTAGAGAGAGAGGTAGCAGGAGAGAGAGATAGCAGGAGAGAGAGGTAGCAGGAGAGAGAGGTAGCAGGAGAGAGAGGTAGCAGGAGAGAGAGGTAGCAGGAGAGAGAGGTAGCAGGAGAGAGAGGGTAGCAGGAGAGAGAGGTAGCAGGAGAGAGAGATAGCAGGAGAGAGAGGTAGCAGGAGAGAGAGATAGCAGGAGAGAGAGGTAGCAGGAGAGAGAGGTAGCAGGAGAGAGAGGTAGCAGGAGAGAGAGGTAGCAGGAGAGAGAGGTAGCAGGAGAGAGAGGTAGCAGGAGAGAGAGGTAGCAGGAGAGAGAGGTAGCAGGAGAGAGAGGTAGCAGGAGAGAGAGGTAGCTGACTGATGGGAGCACCATGGAGGCAGCATGGGAGCACCATGGAGGCAGCATGGGAGCACCATGGAGGCAGCATGGGAGCACCATGGAGGCAGCATGGGAGCACCATGGATCCTCAAGCACCAGTCTCTAATGTCAGTCCAACCTGTTACGTTCCCGCAGCAAGAACACCAAAAACCGTCGCTCAAACAGAAGGGGACAAACAAACAAAGAGTGACTGACAACAACCAAAACGAAACAGTTGGGATTTTAGGAGGGGTTCTGAAAGTCACTCATGGGGGGGTCCACTGGAGGTTGACTAGCAACAACAACTGGGCCCTAAAAGACACCCACCATGAGACCCACTGAATCTGCCCAAGAAGAGGCCAACAAAATGAAAACCAAACTTAGAAACAGGAAGCAAACCAAAAAGTAGAGCAAAACAGAAACAGGGAAGATCAGATAAAGGATTTTTTTTCTCTCAAGACAACTGGAGCACTGGGCCAGCCACTCTTAAATATCACCTGGGCCAGCCACTCTTAAATATCACCTGGGCCAGCCACTCTTAAATATCACCTGGGCCAGACACTCTTAAATATCACCTGGGCCAGACACTCTTAAATATCACCTGGGCCAGACACTCTTAAATATCACCGGGGCCAGACACTCTTAAATATCACCTGGGCCAGCCACTCTTAAATATCACCTGGGCCAGCCACTCTTAAATATCACCGGGGCCAGCCACTCTTAAATATCACCGGGGCCAGCCACTCTTAAATATCACCTGGGCCAGCCACTCTTAAATATCACCTGGGCCAGCCACTCTTAAATATCACCTGGGCCAGCCACTCTTAAATATCACCTGGGCCAGACACTCTTAAATATCACCTGGGCCAGACACTCTTAAATATCACCTGGGCCAGACACTCTTAAATATCACCTGGGCCAGCCACTCTTAAATATCACCTGGGCCAGACACACTTAAATATCACAGGTAAAACACCTTCTGACTAACGAGATGACAAGCCAGCACAGGTGTAACACATACTGACTAACGAGGTGACACCAATCGGTGCGCCCGCCGTACTAACGTCCAACCTGAAAAATCTAAATGGAAAAACAAAAGCCTGTAAGAATCTTCTGACTACCAGCACTCCACAGCATGGAGGCTTCAATGAGAGGAGAGACACAATGTGGTGTGGTGCTAACCTGCAGACGGTGATCTCAGCGAGGAGGTGCTAACCTGCAGACGGTGATCTCAGCGAGGAGTGAGGAGGTACTAACCTGCAGACGGTGATCTCAGCGAGGAGTGAGGAGGTGGGGGCTTTGCCAGGTCTGAAGTTGGACACGTTGAAGTGAGAGAGGGTGTGGTCTATGAAGCCGTGCATGGTGCCCGTCTGACTGTACATGTACTGGTACACCAGCCTGGGAATGAAGTCCGACGTAAACGAGATCACAAACGCCTGACAGGGAGAGAGAGCACATTAAAGTGAGACTGTGAGATTGACATTTATTAAAAGGGAGACTGTGAGATTGACATGTATTAAAGGGAGACTGTGAGAATGACATGTATTAAAGGGAGACTGAGATTTACATTTATTAAAGGGAGACTGTGAGAATGACATTTATTAAGTGTCACATGATCTCAGTATATATACACCTGTTCTGAAACACCCCAGAGTCTGCAACACCACTAAGCAAGCGGCACCATGAAGACCAAGGAGCTCTCCAAACAGGTCAGGGACAAAGTTGTGGAGAAGTACAGATCAGGGTTGGGTTATAAACTCTTGGCAGGTTTGTTGTGGTGCCAAATTCTTTCAATTTTTTTATAATGGATTTAATGGTGCTCCGTGGGATGTTCAAAGTTTCTGATATTATTTTATAACCTGATCTGTACTTCTCCACAACTTTGTCCCTGACCTGTTTGGAGAGCTCATTGGTCTTCCTGGTGCTGCTTGCTTGGTGGAGGTAATTGGTTGCACCAGATCTTATTTAGGGGATTCATAGCAAAGGGGGTGAATACATATGCACGCACCATTTTTCCGTTATTTTTTTATTCGAATTTTTTGAAACAAGTAATTTTTTTCATTTCACTTCACCAATTTGGACTATTTTGTGTATGTCCATTACATGAAATCCAAATAAAAATCCATTTAAATTACAGGTTGTAATGCAACAAAATAGGAAAAATGATGAATCCTTTTGCAAGGCACTGTATGTGTGTGGAGGTGGTTCCCAGGGAGAAGCTGGTCCCTGAAGGCAGATCGTGCCCTACGGTCTCTCTCTGACATGATAATATAAATCTGCTCTATATTAAAGTCAACTGCCAGGGCTTACAGCCCGTGACATCACACACACACTGTTGTTTTAAGGTTTACAGCAGCAAAACGATTCACATGAAACATAAAGCCACCATTATTATTCTGACTGAATATCACTCGTCTCCATTACTACACATTATCTCATCACATCAAACAGAGAGACATTACAGAGGACATTATCTCATCACATCAAACAGAGAGACATATTACAGAGGACATTATCTAGAGTAGAACTAAACAGTTTGGGGGATTATCTGATTGATCCATTTACATCATTCAGTCTAGCTGGATCAGGAGTTAGGCTCCCGAGAGGCGCAGCGGTCTAAGGCACTGCATCTCAGTGCTTGAGGCGTCACTACAGACCGAGTGGCGCAGCGGTCTAAGGCACTACATCTCAGTGCTTGAGGCGTCACTACAGACCGAGTGGCGCAGCGGTCTAAGGCACTGCATCTCAGTGCTTGAGGCGTCACTACAGACCGAGTGGCGCAGCGGTCTAAGGCACTGCATCTCAATGCTTGAGGCGTCACTACAGACCGAGTGGTGCAGCGGTCTAAGGCACTGCATCTCAGTGCTTGAGGCGTCACTACAGACCGAGTGGCGCAGCGGTCTAAGGCACTGCATCTCAGTGCTTGAGGCGTCACTACAGACCGAGTGGCGCAGCGGTCTAAGGCTCTGCATCTCAGGGCTTGAGGCGTCACTACAGACCCCCTGGTTCGATTACAGGCTGTATCACAACCGGCCGTGATTGGGAGTCCCATAGGGCGGCGCACAATTGGTGTTTGGCCAGTGTGGGCCGCCATTGTAAATAAGAATGTGTTCTTAACTGACTTGCCAAGTTAAATAAAGGTTCAATAAATAAAATAAATGAGCAACACCCTAAAAGGCTCTGAAAAGCTGCCGATTATCTCCGGCCCCGTGCCGTCGCTGGTCTTTAAGCCAGATGTGAGGTGCTAAGAACCTTCTGCAGCCACATCATCTTTTGCTTCCAAAAAGTGTTGAAATTCTCAATAAAAGTTATGCCAACAGATTGGCAGTAGTCAGGCTGCAGAAGTTTCACCAGGCTTCATATCTGGCTTAAAGACTCCTGCCACTCTGTTGGCAGAACCTTTGAGAATAGACACTTTTGGAAGCAAAAGATGCTCTACAGAGACGGACTCCGCCCCAAACCATCAAGGAGCCTGGACCCTCTCTTCACATTTCAAGGCCTAAATTATGATTGTGAAATGCAGGCTTCAGACAATCTAAAAGACCTGTAATGATCTAAACCCAACCCAGCGGGTGACTAAGCCGACACGGCCCAACCCTTCAGATCCTTCAAAGTCAACTAGAGAAATATGTATTAGATATTAGTGACCACCGCCCAGTTGTTTGTGTTAGAGACGTGATAATACAAAAATCTAAGCCTCGTTTCGTCACAAAGAGGAACTTAAAAAACTTCAGTGAACAGGCTTTTTTACATTATCTTTATTTTAGTGACCTTGATTGTATCTCAGCTATCCCTGAACCTGATTTAGCTTTCAGCCTTTTTGCAGATGTCTTCAATACTATTGTGGATAATCATGCTCCCTTCAAAAAGCTAAGGGTTAATGGTAGGTTGAATGTCTGGTACACTCCGGAATTATCATAAGTCATTCATAAGAGATGATGCTTGGGTCAAGGCCAGGAACACAGGCTTAGGCATGGACTGGCAAGCTTTTTAAGCAACTGAGTAATCATTGTGTAAGACAAATCAGAAAGGTTAAATCTGATTATTATGTAACCGCTCCTTGGGATTGTAATGGGAACCGGGCAAAATTCTGGAAAACTGTCAAATCCCTGAAGGGTTCTTTCTCCTCTCTGCCACAACAAATTAATTCAGACACAGGCCTCATTACAAAAAAAAGACACCATCATTCATGCATTTAATCACCATTTTATTTCAGCGGGCTCTCTCTTTGAAATAACTTCTAAGCCTGTTCACAATGATATTGGGCTGGATGCTGAAAACTTGCTGAATGATCAGAGAAATGATAGTCAAAGCTTTTCTTTTAGGCCGTTTACAGAAAAATAAGTCCTGGATGCTTTGATAGCAGTAGACAAGAAATCCACAGGGGTCGACCAATAGGATTCCGGTCTGCTTAGGTGTGCAGCACCCATCATTGTTGGCTCAACAGCACCACCACCACCACCATGCTTGACCTTTGGTATGATGTTCTTACTGTGGAATGCAGAGTTTGGTTATCGCCAGGCATTACTGGAACCATGTTGTCCAAAAAGTTATACTTTTGAATCATCTGTCCATAGAACATTCTTCCAAGAGTCTTGATGATCATCCAAGTGCTTTTTGGCAAACTTGAGTCAACCTTTTGGATGAGATGGGTCCCATTATGCCTGGCCAAAACCAAACACTGCATTCCACAGTAAGAACATCATACCAAAGGTCAAGCATGGTGGTGGTGGTGGTGTGATGGTTTGGGGATGCTTTGCTGCCTCAGGACCTGGACGACTTGCCTTAATAGAAGGAACCATGAATTCTGCTCTGTATCAGAGAATTCTACAGGAGAATGTCAGACCATCCATCTGTGAGCTGAAGCTGAAGCACAGCTGGGTCATGCAGCAAGACAATGATCCAAAACACACAATCAAGTCTACATGAAAATGGCTAAGAAGCAACAAATTGGAAGTTTTGGAATGGCCTAGTCAAAGTCCAGACCTAATCCCAATTGAGATGTTGTGGCAGGACTTGAAACGAGCAGTTCATGCTTGAAAACCCACACGTCACTGAGTTAAAGCAGTTCTGCATGGAAGAGTGGGCCAAAATTCCTCCACAGCGAAGTGAGAGACTGATCAACAACTACAGGAAGCATTTGGTTGGAGTCATTGCAGCTAAAGGTGGCACAACCAGTTATTGAGTGTAAGGGGGCAATTACTTTTTCACACAGGGGAATTGGGTGTTGCATAACTTTGTTTATGAAATAAATGAAATAAATATGTAATTGTTGTGTTATTTGTTCACTTATGTTCCCTTTATCTAATATTAGGTTTTGGTTGAAGATCTGATAACATTCAGTATCACAAATATGCAAAAGTAGAAAGGGGGCAAATACTTTTTCACAGCACTGTATATAAATGCTATTGGTCAATCTGTTCAAACATGTAAATGTAATCTATATTTAGATGATACTACTATGAATTTGAATTGCCCCGACTGCTGACCTGGCTGCGAAAAGGCTACAGTCCCATTTTGCAGTTGTGTAGGAAGCCCTTACTGATTTAAAACTGGTACTTAAAAGGATCTGACCCTTTTTTTCAATTTTCGCCTAAAATTGCATACCCAAATCTAACTGCCTGTAGCTCAGGACCTGAAGCAAGGATATGTATATTCTTGACATCATTTGAAAGGAAACACTTTGAAGTTTGTGGAAATGTCAGAGAATATAACATTTTAGATCTGGTAAAAGTTAAACAAAAAACATGCTTTTTCAATTATTTATTTTTTGAATCATCTTTCAAATGCAAGAGAACGGCCAGACAGTGATGTAGGATTCTAGGTGTACTTTAGATGTTGTCCACAAGATGGCAGCAGTGTGTGTGCAAAGTTTCAGACTGATCCAGTGAAGAATTACATCACTACACAGTATTTTGTATTGAGTATGCCAGGAGTTTTCCCAAATGTGGCGAATTGGTAAATGTATACATTTTCATGTACATAACTATAGAGAACATACAAAGATGCTGTGGTAATAAAAAAAAAAGAACGTTTACACACTCCCAGGAATGTCATACATGATGGATCATTAGCTTCCCTACAGAAAATACACTAACCTTCACACATCTAGATGGCGGGGTGGGGGCGGAGCCAGAGACAGTAGTGGGGTCAAACTGTAGAACCCAGTTCCTACATTTGAATATGAAATGTTTTTTTTTTCAAACAAAGCTATGCTACATTGTATCTCTGGGACCCTCAGGATGACAAATCAGAGCAAGATTACTGAATGTAAGTACATTATTTACCTTCAGAGGTGAATGTTCCAAACCAGTTGCCGTGACAACAGTGTTTAGTTGTTGTGCACTATCCTCAAACAATAGCATGGTATTTTTTTGCTGTAATAGCTACTGTAAATTGGACAATGCAGTTACAGTGACAAGAATTTAAGCTTTCTGCCAATGTAAGATATGTCTATGTCCCGGAAAGTTTGCTGTTGTTTAACAACGCCATTCATATCGCATATTGAGCAGCAACTGTCCCGGTATAGGGACACCGATCCCGTAGAGGTTAATACAGGCTAAACTAAATACATGTTTTCAAGTTCTCTCAGATGGATTACATCTTTACACATCGGATGGTTCTATAATCTAACGAGTCCCAGCATACAAATACCTTGGTATCTGGGTTGACAATGATTTATCATCTTTTTAAAAACATACAACTGAGCTTGTTAAGAAACAAACATTTTATTTTTTATTTTTACAGAAACAGATCTTGTCTCCCTCTAGTCAGCAGGAAGCAGATTGTGCAGTCAACCTTTCTACCTGTTGTTGATTGTGGTGATACTATTTATCAACCTTTCTACCTGTTGGTGATTATGGTGATACTATTTATCAACCTTTCTACCTGTTGTTGATTATGGTGATACTATTTATCAACCTTTCTACCTGTTGGTGATTATGGTGATACTATTTATCAACCTTTCTACCTGTTGGTGATTATGGTGATACTATTTATCAACCTTTCTACCTGTTGGTGATTATGGTGATACTATTTATCAACCTTTCTACCTGTTGTTATGGTGATACTATTTATCAACCTTTCTACCTGTTGTTATGGTGATACTATTTATCAACCTTTCTACCTGTTGGTGATTATGGTGATACTATTTATCAACCTTTCTACCTGTTGTTGATTATGGTGATACTATTTATCAGCCTTTCTACCTGTTGGTGATTATGGTGATACTATTTATCAACCTTTCTACCTGTTGTTGATTATGGTGATACTATTTATCAACCTTTCTACCTGTTGGTGATTATGGTGATACTATTTATTTATCAAAGTGCAGCTGCCTCTCCTCTTAAAGCCTTAGATGTCGTTTATCACAGCGCCTTTCGTTTTATCACAGGAGACAGTTGTATTAATCATCACCGTGTTCTTTACCAAAAGGTTGTCTGGACCTCTTTAAAGTCACGTAGATCACATCATTATGCTCTTTTTGTTTACAAAGCCCTGCTCTCCAAACCTCTGACTTACCGAACATCACTTATGATTCAAAATGACAAGTTATCAAGCCTGTTCACAGGGTTGGTTAACTCTGGAGACTCCTTTAGTGTTCCCACGGTTGGTTAACTCTGGAGACTCCTTTAGTGTTCCCAGGGTTGAGTAACTCTGGAGACTCTTTTAGTGTTCCCACGGTTGGTTAACTCTGGAGACTCCTTTAGTGTTCACAGGGTTGGTTAACTCTGGAGACTCCTTTAGTGTTCCCAGGGTTGGTTAACTCTGGAGACTCCTTTAGTGTTCCCAGGGTTGGTTAACTCTGGAGACTCCTTTAGTGTTCACAGGGTTGGTAAACTCTGGAGACTCCTTTAGTGTTCCCAGGGTTGGTTAACTCTGGAGACTCCTTTAGTGTTCCCAGGGTTGGTAAACTCTGGAGACTCCTTTAGTGTTCACAGGGTTGGTTAACTCTGGAGATTCCTTTAGTGTTCCCAGGGTTGGTTAACTCTGGAGACTCCTTTAGTGTTCACAGGGTTGGTTAACTCTGGAGACTCCTTTAGTGTTCCCAGGGTTGGTTAACTCTGGAGACTCCTTTAGTGTTCCCAGGGTTGGTTAACTCTGGAGACTCCTTTAGTGTTCCCAGGGTTGGTTAACTCTGGAGACTCCTTTAGTGTTCACAGGGTTGGTTAACTCTGGAGACTCCTTTAGTGTTCCCAGGGTTGGTTAACTCTGGAGACTCCTTTAGTGTTCACAGGGTTGGTTAACTCTGGAGACTCCTTTAGTGTTCCCAGGGTTGGTTAACTCTGGAGACTCCTTTAGTGTTCACAGGGTTGGTTAACTCTGGAGACTCCTTTAGTGTTCCCAGGGTTGGTTAACTCTGGAGACTCCTTTAGTGTTCCCAGGGTTGGTTAACTCTGGAGACTCCTATGGTGTTCACAGGGTTGGTTAACTCTGGAGACTCCTTTGATGTCTAGAGAGTTGGGTAAACCAGTCTTTAATGTCCTTGCACCTTACGTGTGGAATAATCTACAATGCACTTTAAAATTGGAGGAATTCGTGCCACTAGGACATTTCAGATGGTTGTTTATTGTAGTTTAATGTGTTTACTGTATACTGAACAAAAATTTAAACGCAGCATGCAAAGTGTTGGTCCCATGTTTCATGAGCTGAAATAAAAGATCCCTGAAAATGTCCATATGCACAAAAAGCTAATTTCTCTCAAATTTTGGCCACAAATTTGTTTACATCCCTGTTAGTGAGCATTTCTCCATTGCCAAGATAATCCATCCAACTGACAGGTTTGGCATATCAAGAAGCTGATTAAACAGCATGATCATTACACAGGTGCACCTTGTGCTGGGGACAATAAAAGGCCACTAAAATGTGCAGTTTTGTCACACAACACAATGCCACAGATGTCTCGAGTTTTGAGGGAGTGTGCAATTGGCATGCTGACTGCAGGAATGTCCACCAGAACTGTTGCCAAATAATTGAATGTTAATTTCTGTACCATAAGTCACCTCCAACGTCGTTTTAAAGAATTTGGCAGTATGCCAGCCCAGGAACTCCACATCAGACTTCTTCACCTGCAGGATCATCCGAGACCAACAACTCCGACTGCTGATGAAACTGAGGGTTTGCACAACCAATCATTTCTGCACACTCTGTCAGAAACTGTCTCAGGTAAGCTCATCTGCGTGCTCGTCGTCCTCACCAGGGTCTTGACATGACTGCAGTTCAGCGTCGTAACCAACTTCAGTGGGCAAATGCTCACCTTTGATGGCCACTGGCACGCTGGATAAGTGTGCTCTTCACGGATTAATCCCGGTTTCAACTGTAAGGGCCGATGTGTCGTGTGGGCGAGCGGTTTGCTGATGTCAGCGTTGTGAACAGAGTGCCCCATGATGGCGGTGAGGTTATGGTATGGGGCGGCAGGTAGCTTAGTGGTTAAGAGCGTTGTGCCAGTAACTGAAAGGTCGCTGGTTCTAATCCCCGAGCCGACTAGGTGAAAAATCTGTCGATGTGCCCTTGAGCAAGGCACTTAACCCTAATTAACCCTAAAGTCGCTCTGGATAAGAGCTTCTGCTAAATGACAAAAAAAATTAAAATAATAATAAATGGTATGGGCATAAACTGAACATGAACGAGACCACGAGACCACGTTGGGAGACTTGACGAGACCACGTTGGGAGACTTGACGAGACCACGTTGGGAGACTTGGCGAGATCACGTTGGGAGACTTGGCGAGACCACGTTGGGATACTTGGCGAGACCACGTTGGGATACTTGGCGAGACCACGTTGGGATACTTGGCGAGACCACGTTGGGAGACTTGACGAGACCACGTTGGGATACTTGACGAGACCACGTTGGGATACTTGACGAGACCACGTTGGCGACCACTCTCAACCAACCGCCTCTACTCTCCGTTCTATTGGCGAACGTGCAATCACAGGAGAATAAACTGGATGAGCTCCGTTCTAGATTATCCTATCAACGTGATCTGAAGAACATCCTATGTTTCTCCGAGATGTGGCTGAACAAGGACACGGTCAATATAAATCTAGCTGGTTCTGCTATACGTCGGCAGCGTTGGGTAAACTCAAGGGGGTGGTGTGTGTCCCTTTGTTAACAACAGCTGGTTCCCTAATATTAAGGATGTCTCGAGGTTCTGCTAGCCTGAGTTAGAATACCTCATGATAAGCTGTAGACCCACTATTTACCAAGAGAGTTTTCATCTATATTTTTCATAGATGTCTGTTTACCACCACAAACCGATGTTGGCACTAAGACCGCACTCAACGAGCTGTATAAAGCCATAAGCAAACTCAAAGAAAATGCTCATCCAGAGGCGCCGCTCCTAGTGGCCAGGGACTTTAATGCAGGACAACTAAAATCCGTCTTACCTCATTTCTGCCAGCATGTCACGTGCAACTAGAGCCGAAAAAACTGAATCACCTTTACTCCACACACAGAGACACATGCAAAGCTCTCCCTCACCCTCCATTTGGCACATCTGACCATAAGTCTATCCTCCTGATTCCTGCATACTCAAACAGGAAGTACCAGTGACACGCTCTATAAGGAAGTGGTCCGATGATGCGGATGCTAAGTTACATAACCGTTTAGCTAGCATAGACTGGAATATGTTCCAGGATTCATCCGGCTTCATCAATAAGCGCATCGACGACGTTGTCACCACAGTGACCGTACGTACATATCCCAACCAGAAGCCATGGATTACAGGCAACATCCGCACTGAGCTAAAGGCTAGAGCTGCCGCTCTCAAGGAGCGGGACACTAATAAGAAATACCGCTACGATGCAAGCAACACCGAACCATGCATGACAGCACCAGTAGTTCCTGACGACCGTGTGATCATGCTCGCCGTAGCAGAAGTGAGGAAAACCTTTAAACAGGTTAACATTCACAAGGCCGCAGGGCCAGATGTTCATGCTACACACACACACATCCCAGCTGCTGCTACCAGACTCTTATTATACTGCTCAGTTTATACACTGCCCCCATCCCCCCCCTTCCCCAATACACATGGAAATATTGGACTACAAATTGTGCCTTCCTGTATTATACTGATGCTAAAATGTCTAGTCTATTCTACTGAGCCATTTACTTTGTCTTTCTATTCTTATCGTAAATTAGTTATTTTTGTTGTTGCATTGTCTAGAAGGAACCTGCAAGTAAGCATTTCATTGGACGATGTATACCATGCATATCCCGTACATATGACTAATAAAACTTGAAACTCTCTATGGGCTGGCCTTGCAAGCAAACATATCTACACACAATAATCCCAAAGACAATATCAGCATGTAACGTATCTAGGAAGCTGTAAAATCGCCTAAACAAACTGCCCTTTCAATTTAGGAGTCTACAATCTCACCATGTTCAACCTGCAGATCGATGTGCCTCGCAGAGTGGAGTCTGACATGTATGATAGATGTTTTCGCGATCTAAAAGTCGTATTCCTATTAACTTCCAGTGTAGTGACTGCGACTTTATCGCAATGCTGCGTCATACCAGCCGAATCTCTGCCTGCTTGAACGGCAATAACTCAGATACACATGAAAACATGAAATGACCCCTGGAATTGATAGAACATCACTCTGAGATGTACAAAAATTTGATAACATTAGAAATGGGTGAATCTTTCCTTTAATGCATCAGTGTGCAAAAAGTACACAGTGTGTTCTCAGAATGAGTGTGTGCGCTCCAATGTTAACACTTACATTTATAATGACAGAGAACTTTCCCATTCCACTCAGGATGTTGAACCAGATTCCTACAGAGAGAGAGAGAACAGAGCTGTGAGAGAAGCATGGTGGGGTGTGGACGTGTGTGTGGGTCTGTGTGTGGACATGTGTGCATCCGTGCGTGCGTGGAAGCGTGCGTGTTACCGATGTCTTTGGCTTGGACGGCGTCGGGTCTTCGCAGCTCGGTGACAAACTTCTTGGCGTCGAGGCGGATCTCGATCACGTTGTTGAGGAGAGCGAAGAGAGGAGCCAGAGGGAACGATGCGACAAACAGAGACACAAACCCAAACTGGATAACTGGGGAGAGAACACACACACACACACACACACACACACACAGAGTTATTGGAGATCAACAACATGAGGAAGTGTCTGGAACAAGTCATTATCTTATCTGGTAGTCCTCTGTACCAGGCAAAATAACACCAACAAACAGCTGGAGGTGCAGGGACCGACCCAGAGTTCAGGACCTAGCAGGGACCAACCCAGAGTTCAGGACCTAGCAGGGACCAACCCAGAGTTCAGGACCTAGCAGAGACCAACCCAGAGTTCAGGACCTAGCAGGGACCAACCCAGAGTTCAGGACCTAGCAGGGACCGACCCAGAGTTCAGGACCTAGCAGGGACCGACCCAGAGTTCAGGACCTAGCAGGGACCAACCCAGAGTTCAGGACCTAGCAGGGACCAACCCAGAGTTCAGGACCTAGCAGAGACCAACCCAGAGTTCAGGACCTAGCAGGGACCAACCCAGAGTTCAGGACCTAGCAGGGACCGACCCAGAGTTCAGGACCTAGCAGGGACCAACCCAGAGTTCAGGACCTAGCAGGGACCAACCCAGAGTTCAGGACCTAGCAGCGACCAACCCAGAGTTCAGGACCTAGCAGGGACCAACCCAGAGTTCAGGACCTAGCAGCGACCAACCCAGAGTTCAGCACCTAACAGGGACCGACCCAGAGTTCAGGACCTAGCAGGGACCAACCCAGAGTTCAGGACCTAGCAGGGACCAACCCAGAGTTCAGGACCTAACAGGGACCAACCCAGAGTTCAGGACCTAGCAGGGAACAACCCAGAGTTCAGGACCTAGCAGGGACCGACCCAGAGTTCAGGACCTAGCAGGGACCGACCCAGAGTTCAGGACCTAGCAGGGACCAACCCAGAGTTCAGGACCTAGCAGGGACCAACCCAGAGTTCAGGACCTAGCAGGGACCAAGCCAGAGTTCAGGACCTAACAGGGACCAACCCAGAGTTCAGGACCTAACAGGGACCAACCCAGAGTTCAGGACCTAGCAGGGACCAACCCAGAGTTCAGGACCTAGCAGTCGACTAAAGCAGACTCGAGAGCATAAACATTATAACTGATGTCCAGGGTGCCATTAGAGTAGAATAATACTTTATTGATCCCAACTTGGGAAATTGTTTTATCACTCAGCAGCATCAATATATTCCAAGGACACAGAAACCCATATGAATGCATTGGGAAAGTATTCAGACCCCTTGACTTTTTCCACATTTTGTTACGTTACAGCCTTATTCTAAAATCTATATATATTTTTTAATGTCCCTCATCAATCTACACACAATACCCATTATGACAAATCGAAAACAGGTTGTATTATTTTTTTAACATTTATAAAAAATAAAAAAAAGACCTTATTTACATAAGTATTCAGACCCTTTGCTATGAGACTTGAAATTGAACTCAGGTGCTTCCTGTTTCCAGTACAGGTCAGAGCAAAAACCAAGCCATGAGGTCGAAGGAATTTTCCGTAGAGGTCTGAGAGAGGATTGTGTTGAGGCACAGCTCTGGGGAAGGGTACAAAAACATTTCTGCAGTATTGAAGGTCCCCAAGAACACAGTGGCCTCCATTACTCTTAAATGGAAGAAGTTTGGAACCACCAAGACTCTTCCTAGAGCTGGCCGCCCGGCCAAACTGATCAATCGGGGGAGAAGGGCCATGGTCAGGGAGATGACCAAGAACCAGATGGTCACTCTGACAGAGCTCCAGTGTTCCTCTGTGGAGATGGGAGAACCTTCCAGAAGGACAACAATATCTGCAGCGCTCCACCAATCAGGCCTTTACGGTAGAGTGGGCAAATGGAAGCCACTCCTCAGTAAAAGGCACATGACAGCCCGCTTGGAGTTTGCCAAAAAGCACCTAAAGGACTCTCAGACTATGAGAAAAAAGATTATCTGGACTGATTAAACCAGAAATGAACTATTTTGGCCTGAATGCCAAATGTCCCGTCTGGAGGAAACCTGGCACCATCCCTACGGTGAAGCATGGTGGTGGCAGAATCATGATGTGGGGATGTTTTTCAGCGGCAAGGTCTGGGAGACTAGTCAGGATTGAGGGAAAGATGAACGAAGCCAAGTACAGAGAGATCTTTGATGAAAACCTGCTCCAGAGCGCTCAGGACCTCAGACTGGGGGCGAAGGTTCACCTTCCAATAGGACAATGACCCTAAACACACAGCCAAGACAACGCAGGAGTGGCTTTGGGACAAGTCTCTAAATGGCCTTGAGTGGCCCAGCCAGAGCCCGGACTTGAACCCGATCTAACATCTCTGGAAACCTGAAAATAGCTGTGCAGCGACGCTCCCCATCCAACCTGACAGGGCTTGAGAGGGTCTGCAGAGAAGAATGGGAGAAACTCCCCAAATACAGATGTGCCAAGCTTGTAGTGTCATACCCAAGAAGAATCGAGGCTGTAATCACTGCCAAAGGTGCTTCAACAAAGTACTGAGTAAAGGGTCTGAATCGTTACGAAAATGTGATATTTCAGTTGTTTTTTTTTTATAAATGTGTTTTTGCTTTGTCATTATGGGGTATTGTGTGTAGATTGATTCAATAGTTTTTTCCCCTCATCAATTTTGGAATAAGGCTGTAATGTAACAAAATGTGGAAAAAGTGGAAAAAGAGAGAGGCAGGGTGGTGTGGTCTCTGTCCAGGTGTCTAGTTAGTTACCTGCCAGGTAACAGGGAGAGAGGGGCAGGGTGGTAGGGTCTCTGTCCAGGTGTCTAGTTAGTTACCTGACAGGTCCAGGTAACAGGGAGAGAGGGGCAGGGTGGTATGGTCTCTGTCCAGGTGTCTAGTTAGTTACCTGACAGGTAACAGGGAGAGAGGGGCAGGGTGGTATGGTCTCTGTCCAGGTGTCTAGTTAGTTACCTGACAGGTAACAGGGAGAGAGGGGCAGGGTGGTATGGTCTCTGTCCAGGTGTCTAGTTAGTTACCTGACAGGTAACAGGGAGAGAGGGGCAGGGTGGTATGGTCTCTGTCCAGGTATCTAGTTAGTTACCTGACAGGTAACAAGGAGAGAGGGGCAGGGTGGTATGGTCTCTGTCCAGGTGTCTAGTTAGTTACCTGACAGGTAACAGGGAGAGAGAGGCAGGGTGGTATGGTCTCTGTCCAGGTGTCTAGTTAGTTACCTGACAGGTAACAGGGAGAGAGGGGCAGGGTGGTATGGTCTCTGTCCAGGTGTCTAGTTAGTTACCTGACAGGTCCAGGTAACAGGGAGAGAGGGGCAGGGTGGTATGGTCTCTGTCCAGGTGTCTAGTTAGTTACCTGACAGGTAACAGGGAGAGAGGGGCAGGGTGGTATGGTCTCTGTCCAGGTGTCTAGTTAGTTACCTGACAGGTCCAGGTAACAGGGAGAGAGGGGCAGGGTGGTATGGTCTCTGTCCAGGTGTCTAGTTAGTTACCTGACAGGTAACAGGGAGAGAGGGGCAGGGTGGTATGGTCTCTGTCCAGGTGTCTAGTTAGTTACCTGACAGGTCCAGGTAACAGGGAGAGAGGGGCAGGGTGGTATGGTCTCTGTCCAGGTGTCTAGTTAGTTACCTGACAGGTAACAGGGAGAGAGAGGCAGGGTGGTATGGTCTCTGTCCAGGTGTCTAGTTAGTTACCTGACAGGTCCAGGTAACAGGGAGAGAGGGGCAGGGTGGTATGGTCTCTGTCCAGGTGTCTAGTTAGTTACCTGACAGGTAACAGGGAGAGAGAGGCAGGGTGGTATGGTCTCTGTCCAGGTGTCTAGTTAGTTATCTGACAGGTAACAGGGAGAGAGGCAGGGTGGTATGGTCTCTGTCCAGGTGTCTAGTTAGTTACCTGACAGGTAACAGGGAGAGAGAGGCAGGGTGGTATGGTCTCTGTCCAGGTGTCTAGTTAGTTACCTGACAGGTCCAGGTAACAGGGAGAGAGGGGCAGGGTGGTATGGTCTCTGTCCAGGTGTCTAGTTAGTTACCTGACAGGTAACAGGGAGAGAGAGGCAGGGTGGTATGGTCTCTGTCCAGGTGTCTAGTTAGTTACCTGACAGGTCCAGGTAACAGGGAGAGAGGGGCAGGGTGGTATGGTCTCTGTCCAGGTGTCTAGTTAGTTACCTGACAGGTCCAGGTAACAGGGAGAGAGGGGCAGGGTGGTATGGTCTCTGTCCAGGTGTCTAGTTAGTTACCTGACAGGTAACAGGGAGAGAGGGGCAGGGGTGGTATGGTCTCTGTCCAGGTGTCTAGTTAGTTACCTGACAGGTCCAGGTAACAGGGAGAGAGAGGCAGGGTGGTATGGTCTCTGTCCAGGTGTCTAGTTAGTTACCTGACAGGTCCAGGTAACAGGGAGAGAGAGGCAGGGTGGTATGGTCTCTGTCCAGGTGTCTAGTTAGTTACCTGACAGGTAACAGGGAGAGAGGGGCAGGGTGGTATGGTCTCTGTCCAGGTGTCTAGTTAGTTACCTGACAGGTAACAGGGAGAGAGGGGCAGGGTGGTATGGTCTCTGTCCAGGTGTCTAGTTAGTTACCTGACAGGTCCAGGTAACAGGGAGAGAGAGGCAGGGTGGTATGGTCTCTGTCCAGGTGTCTAGTTAGTTACCTGACAGGTAACAGGGAGAGAGGGGCAGGGTGGTATGGTCTCTGTCCAGGTGTCTAGTTAGTTACCTGACAGGTAACAGGGAGAGAGAGGCAGGGTGGTATGGTCTCTGTCCAGGTGTCTAGTTAGTTACCTGACAGGTAACAGGGAGAGAGGGGCAGGGTGGTATGGTCTCTGTCCAGGTGTCTAGTTAGTTACCTGACAGGTCCAGGTAACAGGGAGAGAGGGGCAGGGTGGTATGGTCTCTGTCCAGGTGTCTAGTTAGTTACCTGACAGGTCCAGGTAACAGGGAGAGAGGGGCAGGGTGGTATGGTCTCTGTCCAGGTGTCTAGTTAGTTACCTGACAGGTAACAGGGAGAGAGGGGCAGGGTGGTATGGTCTCTGTCCAGGTGTTGTCACGAACCGGCTCAAGTTCGTAACAAAAGGGAGACACGTGGAGACAAGGAGTACTCAAAGTATATATTTATTAATTAAAGTAAACTAAATCAAATAACAATGGTGTGTGTAATCAGTAATCAGTAGTGTACGTGAGTGTTTGCATGCATAAATGTAATATGGAAAAGTGTTGAAAAGTGCCAAAGCAAACAACCCAAAAAAACCTCAAAAATATCACAACCAAGATCAAAGTAACTGCCTGGAGAGAGTCTCCCTAATGAATGTGGAAGAGGTCCATTTATCCTGGGACACACCCGGCCCAGGTGTTTCCCATGTAGCTGACGACCCTCCCAACTCCGCCCACCGGCATCCTAACAAGGAAACAAGAACAAAGAGAGAATACGGCAGACAGAGTGGGAGGGTCGTCACACCCCCCCCCATAAGACCGGGGACCAACAAGGACCCCGGACCAACATACCAGCCCCTGCGTCCCAAACTGACAAATTGTACATGTTCACCCCTCCACTTGCCCCACCCATCATCCTCCTCTCCAGACCTCAGCAACCTTTACACAGGAAGCAACCCTTTAAGAGGAAAGAAGAACACAAGACTAGGAGGGGACAAACAGGAAAGATAGAACATGACAAAATCAAACAATGGTCGGTCACATCAATATTCATGAACAGGGCGCACGTCACCCTGCCCAACCACCTTTCCAAGGTATACCACAGTCGCCTGAGCAAACTCACATTCAGCCCTTGGAAAGTCATAACTGCAGAGGCAGAACACCAGCGATTGAACTGTGAAGATAATATTCGCGCAAACTCAACATGAGTCTGCTGATCATCCCTTTTTAAAGTTCTAAATCGTTGGCGGTAAGCCTCAGGGACCAATTCGTAACTCTGTAACACAGCCGTTTTAACCTTCTCATAACTAACACTGTCTGCTACGCTAAGAGCTGAATATGCTTCTTGCGCTTTACCAGTCAGCACACACTGCAACATCAAAGTGCGATCAGAATCAGGCCAACTCCTAGCGTCAGCAACACGCTCAAACAACGAAAAGAATGTCTCCGGGTCCTTTTCATTAAACTGGGGCAACAACCGTAAATTCCCTACAACATCAAATGTCTCTGGATTACGACCAAAGGAGGAACGACCCCTAGGTAACTCTGGGTCACCTTCCCAGAGCAAACTCTCCCCTGAGAGCTTTCCTTCCCTAACCAACTCTAGTCGCTCTTGTTGCAGCTTGATTTTAGCACGCTCCATATCCTGTTTAAATTCCAATTCCCTTTCATATTTTACACGATCATGCTCCATTTTAGCTCTTTGTTCATTTCGTTCATGCTCCATTTTAGCTTGTTCATACTCCATTTTAGATCTTTGTCCATGCTCTAGCTGTAACAGAAGCAGTTCTTTCTGCTGTTCAAAAAGAAGACTACTATGACTAACCGATGGAACGGTCATTGTAACATATCGGGGAGACAACGTGTCCTCAGCAGAGGCTGCCCCAGTGGTAACATCCAGAATACCACTCTCCATCAAATTGGCCTTCAATATTAACCTAATAGAATTTTTTTAGACGTTTATCACTAATTTCAACCTTGTAGTGTTCAGCAACCTTCAACAGCTGTTCTTTAGTACATAATTCTAACAGTTCTTCTGATGGAAAGCGAATGAACTCGTCTACATTAGACGCCATAATCAGGGGAAAAAAAATTAAATATATATATATCATAATAATCTTTCTCAACCCCTCTGCTGAGCACACCAGACACAAGAGAAATACAATCACACCGAGCACCACAGAAAAGAGCTGGGATATGGAGCTTCCCCAAAACCTACAATAACTCAACCCTAGTCTTCGTGCAGATTTGCGGTGGGTAATTACGCACTGTAGCCCGCTGGCAAGGAATTAAACCCCCCAGCACGCTGGTAGATTTCCCCAAGCCACGGATGTGCCCCGAGACAACTGCTCAGTCCACTGACACCACACAAAAATAACAAACATTTAACCATGCCCAACGTATCCCAAAACAAAACACGTCACTAAGCCTATCAGGGGAAAAAAGCTATAGCTCCGGGTAGCAAATGTCACTACCCTACCCAATCTCCCACTGAGGTACACAGCCGATTGTACTCACCTCAGACCGATGTCCCAACAGCGAGTAGAGCAAGAGTTTCCAGGCTGGGCAGGGACTGGAAACTAACCAATGTACTCTCTCCAACGCAGTACAAAACCCAAAGGCAACCAATACTGGCCTATCAAACTCAAACAAACTAACAAAATTTACAAAGAAAAACCCTACAGAATTGGACATTAACTCCACGTTCTCCCAAACACAACCAGTTCAAAATCCCAGACGAGCCCCCACTTGTCACGAACCGGCTCAAGTTCGTAACAAAAGGGAGACACGTGGAGACAAGGAGTACTCAAAGTATATATTTATTAATTAAAGTAAACTAAATCAAATAACAATGGTGTGTGTAATCAGTAATCAGTAGTGTACGTGAGTGTTTGCATGCATAAATGTAATATGGAAAAGTGTTGAAAAGTGCCAAAGCAAACAACCCAAAAAAACCTCAAAAATATCACAACCAAGATCAAAGTAACTGCCTGGAGAGAGTCTCCCTAATGAATGTGGAAGAGGTCCATTTATCCTGGGACACACCCGGCCCAGGTGTTTCCCATGTAGCTGACGACCCTCCCAACTCCGCCCACCGGCATCCTAACAAGGAAACAAGAACAAAGAGAGAATACGGCAGACAGAGTGGGAGGGTCGTCACAGTGTCTAGTTAGTTACCTGACAGGTAACAGGGAGAGAGGGGCAGGGTGGTATGGTCTCTGTCCAGGTGTCTAGTTAGTTACCTGACAGGTCCAGGTAACAGGGAGAGAGGGGCAGGGTGGTATGGTCTCTGTCCAGGTGTCTAGTTAGTTACCTGACAGGTAACAGGGAGAGAGGGGCAGGGTGGTATGGTCTCTGTCCAGGTGTCTAGTTAGTTACCTGACAGGTCCAGGTAACAGGGAGAGAGGGGCAGGGGTGGTATGGTCTCTGTCCAGGTGTCTAGTTAGTTACCTGACAGGTAACAGGGAGAGAGAGGCAGGGTGGTATGGTCTCTGTCCAGGTGTCTAGTTAGTTACCTGACAGGTCCAGGTAACAGGGAGAGAGGGGCAGGGTGGTATGGTCTCTGTCCAGGTGTCTAGTTAGTTACCTGACAGGTAACAGGGAGAGAGGGGCAGGGTGGTATGGTCTCTGTCCAGGTGTCTAGTTAGTTACCTGACAGCTCCAGGTAACAAGGAGAGAGGGTTAGGGTGGTATGGTCTCTGTCCAGGTGTCTAGTTAGTTACCTGACAGGTCCAGGTAACAGGGAGAGAGGGGCAGGGTGGTATGGTCTCTGTCCAGGTGTCTAGTTAGTTACCTGACAGGTCCAGGTAACAGGGAGAGAGGGGCAGGGTGGTATGGTCTCTGTCCAGGTGTCTAGTTAGTTACCTGACAGGTCCAGGTAACAGGGAGAGAGGGGCAGGGTGGTGTGGTCTCTGTCCAGGTGTCTAGTTAGTTACCTGACAGGTCCAGGTAACAGGGAGAGAGGGGCAGGGTGGTATGGTCTCTGTCCAGGTGTCTAGTTAGTTACCTGACAGGTAACAGGGAGAGAGGGGCAGGGTGGTATGGTCTCTGTCCAGGTGTCTAGTTAGTTACCTGACAGCTCCAGGTAACAGGGAGAGAGGGGCAGGGTGGTATGGTCTCTGTCCAGGTGTCTAGTTAGTTACCTGACAGGTAACAGGGAGAGAGGGGCAGGGTGGTATGGTCTCTGTCCAGGTGTCTAGTTAGTTACCTGACAGGTAACAGGGAGAGAGGGGCAGGGTGGTATGGTCTCTGTCCAGGTGTCTAGTTAGTTACCTGACAGGTAACAGGGAGAGAGGGGCAGGGTGGTATGGTCTCTGTCCAGGTGTCTAGTTAGTTACCTGACAGGTAACAGGGAGAGAGGGGCAGGGTGGTATGGTCTCTGTCCAGGTGTCTAGTTAGTTACCTGACAGGTAACAGGGAGAGAGAGGCAGGGTGGTATGGTCTCTGTCCAGGTGTCTAGTTAGTTACCTGACAGGTAACAGGGAGAGAGGGGCAGGGTGGTATGGTCTCTGTCCAGGTGTCTAGTTAGTTACCTGACAGGTCCAGGTAACAGGGAGAGAGAGGCAGGGTGGTATGGTCTCTGTCCAGGTGTCTAGTTAGTTACCTGACAGGTAACAGGGAGAGAGGGGCAGGGTGGTATGGTCTCTGTCCAGGTGTCTAGTTAGTTACCTGACAGGTAACAGGGAGAGAGAGGCAGGGTGGTATGGTCTCTGTCCAGGTGTCTAGTTAGTTACCTGACAGGTCCAACAGGGAGAGAGGGGCAGGGTGGTATGGTCTCTGTCCAGGTGTCTAGTTAGTTACCTGACAGGTAACAGGGAGAGAGGGGCAGGGTGGTATGGTCTCTGTCCAGGTGTCTAGTTAGTTACCTGACAGGTCAACAGGGAGAGAGGGGCAGGGTGGTATGGTCTCTGTCCAGGTGTCTAGTTAGTTACCTGACAGGTCCAGGTAACAGGGAGAGAGGGGCAGGGTGGTATGGTCTCTGTCCAGGTGTCTAGTTAGTTACCTGACAGGTAACAGGGAGAGAGGGGCAGGGTGGTATGGTCTCTGTCCAGGTGTCTAGTTAGTTACCTGACAGGTCCAGGTAACAGGGAGAGAGGGGCAGGGTGGTATGGTCTCTGTCCAGGTGTCTAGTTAGTTACCTGACAGGTCAAACAGGGAGAGAGGGGCAGGGTGGTATGGTCTCTGTCCAGGTGTCTAGTTAGTTACCTGACAGGTCCAGGTAACAGGGAGAGAGGGGCAGGGTGGTATGGTCTCTGTCCAGGTGTCTAGTTAGTTACCTGACAGGTAACAGGGAGAGAGGGGCAGGGTGGTATGGTCTCTGTCCAGGTGTCTAGTTAGTTACCTGACAGGTCCAGTAACAGGGAGAGAGGGGCAGGGTGGTATGGTCTCTGTCCAGGTGTCTAGTTAGTTACCTGACAGGTCCAGGAACAGGGAGAGAGGGGCAGGGTGGTATGGTCTCTGTCCAGGTGTCTAGTTAGTTACCTGACAGGTCCAGGAACAGGGAGAGAGGGGCAGGGTGGTATGGTCTCTGTCCAGGTGTCTAGTTAGTTACCTGACAGGTAACAGGGAGAGAGGGGCAGGGTGGTATGGTCTCTGTCCAGGTGTCTAGTTAGTTACCTGACAGGTAACAGGGAGAGAGGGGCAGGGTGGTATGGTCTCTGTCCAGGTGTCTAGTTAGTTACCTGACAGGTCAAACAGGGAGAGAGGGGCAGGGTGGTATGGTCTCTGTCCAGGTGTCTAGTTAGTTACCTGACAGGTCCAGGTAACAGGGAGAGAGGGGCAGGGTGGTATGGTCTCTGTCCAGGTGTCTAGTTAGTTACCTGACAGGTAACAGGGAGAGAGGGGCAGGGTGGTATGGTCTCTGTCCAGGTGTCTAGTTAGTTACCTGACAGGTCGAACAGGGAGAGAGGGGCAGGGTGGTATGGTCTCTGTCCAGGTGTCTAGTTAGTTACCTGACAGGTCCAGGTAACAGGGAGAGAGGGGCAGGGTGGTATGGTCTCTGTCCAGGTGTCTAGTTAGTTACCTGACAGGTAACAGGGAGAGAGGGGCAGGGTGGTATGGTCTCTGTCCAGGTGTCTAGTTAGTTACCTGACAGGTCAACAGGGAGAGAGGGGCAGGGTGGTATGGTCTCTGTCCAGGTGTCTAGTTAGTTACCTGACAGGTCCAGGTAACAGGGAGAGAGGGGCAGGGTGGTATGGTCTCTGTCCAGGTGTCTAGTTAGTTACCTGACAGGTAACAGGGAGAGAGGGGCAGGGTGGTATGGTCTCTGTCCAGGTGTCTAGTTAGTTACCTGACAGGTCCAGGTAACAGGGAGAGAGGGGCAGGGTGGTATGGTCTCTGTCCAGGTGTCTAGTTAGTTACCTGACAGGTCCAGGAACAGGGAGAGAGGGGCAGGGTGGTATGGTCTCTGTCCAGGTGTCTAGTTAGTTACCTGACAGGTAGAACAGGGAGAGAGGGGCAGGGTGGTATGGTCTCTGTCCAGGTGTCTAGTTAGTTACCTGACAGGTCAACAGGGAGAGAGGGGCAGGGTGGTATGGTCTCTGTCCAGGTGTCTAGTTAGTTACCTGACAGGTCAACAGGGAGAGAGGGGCAGGGTGGTATGGTCTCTGTCCAGGTGTCTAGTTAGTTACCTGACAGGTCCAGGTAACAGGGAGAGAGGGGCAGGGTGGTATGGTCTCTGTCCAGGTGTCTAGTTAGTTACCTGACAGGTAAACAGGGAGAGAGGGGCAGGGTGGTATGGTCTCTGTCCAGGTGTCTAGTTAGTTACCTGACAGGTCCAGGTAACAGGGAGAGAGGGGCAGGGTGGTATGGTCTCTGTCCAGGTGTCTAGTTAGTTACCTGACAGGTCAACAGGGAGAGAGGGGCAGGGTGGTATGGTCTCTGTCCAGGTGTCTAGTTAGTTACCTGACAGGTCCAGGTAACAGGGAGAGAGGGGCAGGGTGGTATGGTCTCTGTCCAGGTGTCTAGTTAGTTACCTGACAGGTCCAGGTAACAGGGAGAGAGGGGCAGGGTGGTATGGTCTCTGTCCAGGTGTCTAGTTAGTTACCTGACAGGTAACAGGGAGAGAGGGGCAGGGTGGTATGGTCTCTGTCCAGGTGTCTAGTTAGTTACCTGACAGGTAACAGGGAGAGAGGGGCAGGGTGGTATGGTCTCTGTCCAGGTGTCTAGTTAGTTACCTGACAGGTCCAGGTAACAGGGAGAGAGGGGCAGGGTGGTATGGTCTCTGTCCAGGTGTCTAGTTAGTTACCTGACAGGTCCAGGTAACAGGGAGAGAGGGGCAGGGGTGGTATGGTCTCTGTCCAGGTGTCTAGTTAGTTACCTGACAGGTCCAGGTAACAGGGAGAGAGGGGCAGGGTGGTATGGTCTCTGTCCAGGTGTCTAGTTAGTTACCTGACAGGTAACAGGGAGAGAGGGGCAGGGTGGTATGGTCTCTGTCCAGGTGTCTAGTTAGTTACCTGACAGGTCCAGGTAACAGGGAGAGAGGGGCAGGGTGGTATGGTCTCTGTCCAGGTGTCTAGTTAGTTACCTGACAGGTCAAACAGGGAGAGAGGGGCAGGGTGGTATGGTCTCTGTCCAGGTGTCTAGTTAGTTACCTGACAGGTCCAGGTAACAGGGAGAGAGAGGCAGGGTGGTATGGTCTCTGTCCAGGTGTCTAGTTAGTTACCTGACAGGTCCAGGTAACAGGGAGAGAGGGGCAGGGTGGTATGGTCTCTGTCCAGGTGTCTAGTTAGTTACCTGACAGGTAACAGGGAGAGAGGGGCAGGGTGGTATGGTCTCTGTCCAGGTGTCTAGTTAGTTACCTGACAGGTCAAACAGGGAGAGAGGGGCAGGGTGGTATGGTCTCTGTCCAGGTGTCTAGTTAGTTACCTGACAGGTCCAGGTAACAGGGAGAGAGGGGCAGGGGTGGTATGGTCTCTGTCCAGGTGTCTAGTTAGTTACCTGACAGGTCCAGGTAACAGGGAGAGAGGGGCAGGGTGGTATGGTCTCTGTCCAGGTGTCTAGTTAGTTACCTGACAGGTCCAGGTAACAGGGAGAGAGGGGCAGGGTGGTATGGTCTCTGTCCAGGTGTCTAGTTAGTTACCTGACAGGTAACAGGGAGAGAGGGGCAGGGGTGGTATGGTCTCTGTCCAGGTGTCTAGTTAGTTACCTGACAGGTCCAGGTAACAGGGAGAGAGGGGCAGGGTGGTATGGTCTCTGTCCAGGTGTCTAGTTAGTTACCTGACAGGTCCAGGTAACAGGGAGAGAGGGGCAGGGTGGTATGGTCTCTGTCCAGGTGTCTAGTTAGTTACCTGACAGCGTTAACAGGGAGAGAGGGGCAGGGTGGTATGGTCTCTGTCCAGGTGTCTAGTTAGTTACCTGACAGGTCCAGGTAACAGGGAGAGAGGGGCAGGGTGGTATGGTCTCTGTCCAGGTGTCTAGTTAGTTACCTGACAGGTCCAGGTAACAGGGAGAGAGGGGCAGGGTGGTATGGTCTCTGTCCAGGTGTCTAGTTAGTTACCTGACAGGTCCAGGTAACAGGGAGAGAGGGGCAGGGTGGTATGGTCTCTGTCCAGGTGTCTAGTTAGTTACCTGACAGGTCCAGGTAACAGGGAGAGAGGGGCAGGGTGGTATGGTCTCTGTCCAGGTGTCTAGTTAGTTACCTGACAGGTCAGGAACAGGGAGAGAGGGGCAGGGTGGTATGGTCTCTGTCCAGGTGTCTAGTTAGTTACCTGACAGGTCCGTAACAGGGAGAGAGGGGCAGGGTGGTATGGTCTCTGTCCAGGTGTCTAGTTAGTTACCTGACAGGTCCAGGAACAGGGAGAGAGGGGCAGGGTGGTATGGTCTCTGTCCAGGTGTCTAGTTAGTTACCTGACAGGTCAGGTAACAGGGAGAGAGGGGCAGGGTGGTATGGTCTCTGTCCAGGTGTCTAGTTAGTTACCTGACAGGTCCAGAACAGGGAGAGAGGGGCAGGGTGGTATGGTCTCTGTCCAGGTGTCTAGTTAGTTACCTGACAGGTCCAGGTAACAGGGAGAGAGGGGCAGGGTGGTATGGTCTCTGTCCAGGTGTCTAGTTAGTTACCTGACAGGTAACAGGGAGAGAGGGGCAGGGTGGTATGGTCTCTGTCCAGGTGTCTAGTTAGTTACCTGACAGGTCGAACAGGGAGAGAGGGGCAGGGTGGTATGGTCTCTGTCCAGGTGTCTAGTTAGTTACCTGACAGGTCCAGGTAACAGGGAGAGAGGGGCAGGGTGGTATGGTCTCTGTCCAGGTGTCTAGTTAGTTACCTGACAGGTCAAACAGGGAGAGAGGGGCAGGGTGGTATGGTCTCTGTCCAGGTGTCTAGTTAGTTACCTGACAGGTCCAACAGGGAGAGAGGGGCAGGGTGGTATGGTCTCTGTCCAGGTGTCTAGTTAGTTACCTGACAGGTCCAGGTAACAGGGAGAGAGGGGCAGGGTGGTATGGTCTCTGTCCAGGTGTCTAGTTAGTTACCTGACAGGTCCAAACAGGGAGAGAGGGGCAGGGTGGTATGGTCTCTGTCCAGGTGTCTAGTTAGTTACCTGACAGCTCCAGGTAACAGGGAGAGAGGGGCAGGGTGGTATGGTCTCTGTCCAGGTGTCTAGTTAGTTACCTGACAGGTAACAGGGAGAGAGGGGCAGGGTGGTATGGTCTCTGTCCAGGTGTCTAGTTAGTTACCTGACAGGTAACAGGGAGAGAGGGGCAGGGTGGTATGGTCTCTGTCCAGGTGTCTAGTTAGTTACCTGACAGGTTAACAGGGAGAGAGGGGCAGGGTGGTATGGTCTCTGTCCAGGTGTCTAGTTAGTTACCTGACAGGTAACAGGGAGAGAGGGGCAGGGTGGTGTGGTCTCTGTCCAGGTGTCTAGTTAGTTACCTGACAGGTCCAGGTAACAGGGAGAGAGGGGCAGGGTGGTATGGTCTCTGTCCAGGTGTCTAGTTAGTTACCTGACAGGTCCAGGTAACAGGGAGAGAGGGGCAGGGTGGTATGGTCTCTGTCCAGGTGTCTAGTTAGTTACCTGACAGGTAACAGGGAGAGAGGGGCAGGGTGGTATGGTCTCTGTCCAGGTGTCTAGTTAGTTACCTGACAGGTCCAACAGGGAGAGAGGGGCAGGGTGGTATGGTCTCTGTCCAGGTGTCTAGTTAGTTACCTGACAGGTCCAGGTAACAGGGAGAGAGGGGCAGGGTGGTATGGTCTCTGTCCAGGTGTCTAGTTAGTTACCTGACAGGTCAACAGGAGAGAGGGGCAGGGTGGTATGGTCTCTGTCCAGGTGTCTAGTTAGTTACCTGACAGGTAACAGGGAGAGAGAGGCAGGGTGGTATGGTCTCTGTCCAGGTGTCTAGTTAGTTACCTGACAGGTAACAGGGAGAGAGGGGCAGGGTGGTATGGTCTCTGTCCAGGTGTCTAGTTAGTTACCTGACAGGTCCAGGTAACAGGGAGAGAGGGGCAGGGTGGTATGGTCTCTGTCCAGGTGTCTAGTTACCTGACAGGTAACAGGGAGAGAGGGGCAGGGTGGTATGGTCTCTGTCCAGGTGTCTAGTTAGTTACCTGACAGGTCCAGGTAACAGGGAGAGAGGGGCAGGGTGGTATGGTCTCTGTCCAGGTGTCTAGTTAGTTACCTGACAGGTAACAGGGAGAGAGGGGCAGGGTGGTATGGTCTCTGTCCAGGTGTCTAGTTAGTTACCTGACAGGTCCAGGTAACAGGGAGAGAGGGGCAGGGTGGTATCAATCAATCAATTTTATTTTATATAGCCCTTCTTACATCAGCTAATATCTCGAAGTGCTGTACAGAAACCCAGCCTAAAACCCCAAACAGCTAGTAATGCAGGTGTAGAAGCACGGTGGCTAGGAAAAACTCCCTAGAAAGGCGAAAGCCTAGGAAGAAACCTAGAGAGGAACCAGGCTATGAGGGGTGGCCAGTCCTCTTCTGGCTGTGCCGGGTGGAGATTATAACAGAACCATGCCAAGATGTTCAAAAATGTTCATAAGTGACAAGCATGGTCAAATAATAATCAGGAATAAATCTCAGTTGGCTTTTCATAGCCGATCATTAAGAGTTGAAAACAGCAGGTCTGGGACAGGTAGGGGTTCCATAACCGCAGGCAGAACAGTTGAAACTGGAATAGCAGCAAGGCCAGGCGGACTGGGGACAGCAAGGAGTCACCACGGCCGGTAGTCCCGACGTATGGTCCTAGGGCTCAGGTCTCTCAGTTGGCTTTTCATAGCCGATCATTAAAGAGTTGAAAACAGCAGGTCTGGGACAGGTAGGGGTTTCGTAGCCGCAGGCAGAACAGTTGAAACTGGAATAGCAGCAAGGCCAGGCGGACTGGGGACAGCAAGGTGTCATCATGCCCGGTAGTCCTGACGTATGGTCCTAGGGCTCAGGTTCTCAGAGAGAAAGAGAGAACGAGAGAATTAGAGAGAGCATACTTAAATTCACACAGGACACTGGATAAGACAGGAGAAGTACTCCAGGTATAACCAACTAACCCCAGCCCCCCGACACATAAACTACTGCAGCATAAATACTGGAGGCTGAGACAGGAGCGGTCCGGAGACACTGTGGCCCCATCCGAAGAAACCCCGGACAGGGCCAAACAGGAAGGATATAACCCCACCCACTCCGCCAAAGCACAGCCCCCGCACCACTAGAGGGATATCCCCAACCACCAACTTACAATCCTGAGACAAGGCCGAGTATAGCCCACAGAGGTCTCCACCACAGCACAAACCAAGGGGGGCGCCAACCCAGACAGGAAGATCACGTCAGTAACTCAACCCACTCAAGTGACGCACCCCCTCCCAGGGACGGCATGAAAGAGCACCAGCAAGCCAGTGACTCAGCCCCTGCAACAGGGTTAGAGGCAGAGAACCCCAGTGGAGAGGGGAACCGGCCCGGCAGAGACAGCAAGGGCTGTTCGTTGCTCCAGCCTTTCCGTTCACCTTCACACTCCTGGGCCAGACTACACTCAATCATATGACCTACTGAAGAGATAAGTCTTCAGTAAAGACTTAAAGGTTGAGACCGAGTCTGCGTCTCTCACATGGGTAGGCAGACTGTTCCATAAAAATGGAGATCTATAGGAGAAAGCCCTGCCTCCCGCTGTTTGCTTAGAAATTCTAGGGACAATTAGGAGGCCTGCGTCTTGTGACCGTAGCGTACGTATTGGTATGTACGGCAGGACCAACTCGGAAAGATAGGTAGGAGCAAGCCCATGTAACGCTTTATAGGTTAACAGTAAAACCTTGAAATCAGCCCTTGCCTTAACAGGAAGCCAGTGTAGGGAAGCTAGCACTGGAGTAATATGATCAAATTTCTTGGTTCTAGTCAGGATTCTAGCAGCCGTATTTAGCACTAACTGAAGTTTATTTAGTGCTTTATCCGGGTAGCCGGAAAATAGAGCATTGCAGTAGTCTAACCTAGAAGTAACAAATGCATGGATTAATTTTTCTGCATCATTTTTGGACAGAAAATTTCTGATTTTTGCAATGTTACGTAGATGGAAAAAAGCTGTCCTTGAAACAGTCTTGATATGTTCGTCAAAAGAGAGATCAGGGTCAAGAGTAACACCGAGGTCCTTCACAGTTTTATTTGAGACGACTTTACAACCATCTAGATGAATTGTCAGATTTAACAGAAGATCTCTTTGTTTCTTGGGACCTAGAACAAGCATCTCTGTTTTGTCCGAGTTTAAAAGTAAAAAGTTTTTAGCCATCCACTTCCTTATGTCTGAAACACAGGCTTCTAGCGAGGGCAATTTTGGGGCTTCACCATGTTTCATTGAAATGTACAGCTGTGTGTCATCCGCATAGCAGTGAAAGGTAACATTATGTTTTCGAATAACATCCCCAAGAGGTAAAATATATAGTGAAAACAATAGTGGTCCTAAAACGGAACCTTGAGGAACACCGAAATGTACAGTTGATTTGTCGGAGGACAGACCATTCACAGAGACAAACTGATATCTTTCCGACAGGTAGGATCTAAACCAGGCCAGAACTTGTCCGTGTAGACCAATTTGGGTTTCCAGTCTCTCCAAAAGAATGTGGTGATCGATGGTGTCAAAGGCAGCACTAAGGTCTAGTAGCACGAGGACAGATGCAGAGCCTCGGTCTGACGCCATTAAAAGGTCATTTACCACCTTCACAAGTGCAGTCTCAGTGCTATGATGGGGTCTAAAACCAGACTGAAGCATTTCGTATACATTGTTTGTCTTCAGAAAGGCAGTGAGTTGCTGCGCAACAGCTTTTTCTAAAATTTTTGAGAGGAATGGAAGATTCGATATAGGCCGATAGTTTTTTATATTTTCCGGGTCAAGGTTTGGCTTTTTCAAGAGAGGCTTTATCACTGCCACTTTTAGTGAGTTTGGTACACATCCGGTGGATAGAGAGCTGTTTATTATGTTCAACATAGGAGGGCCAAGCACAGGAAGCAGCTCCTTCAGCAGTTTAGTAGGAATAGGATCCAGTATGCAGCTTGAAGGTTTAGAGGCCATGATTATTTTCATCATTGTGTCAAGAGATATAGTACTAAAACAATTAAGTGTCTCTCCCGATCCCAGGCCCTCGCAGAGTCTGTGCAGATCCAGGACAGCTAAGCCCTGGAGGAATACGCAGATTCAAAGAGGAGTCCGTAATTTGCTTTCTAATGGTCATGATCTTTTCCTCAAAGAAGTTCATGAATTTATCACTGCTGAAGTGAAAGCCATCCTCTCTTGGGGAATGCTGCTTTTTAGTTAGCTTTGCAACAGTATCAAAAAGAAATTTTGGATTGTTCTTATTTTCCTCAATTAAGTTGGAAAAGTAGGATGATCGAGCAGCAGTGAGGGCTCTTCGGTACTGCACGGTACTGTCTTTCCAAGCTAGTCGGAAGACTTCCAGTTTGGTGTGGCGCCATTTCCGTTCCAATTTCCTGGAAGCTTGCTTCAAAGCTCGGGTATTTTCTGTATACCAGGGAGCTAGTTTCTTATGACAAATGTTTTTCGTTTTTAGGGGTGCAACTGCATCTAGGGTATTGCGCAAGGTTAAATTGAGTTCCTCAGTTAAGTGGTTAACTGATTTTTGTCCTCTGACGTCCTTGGGTAGGCAGAAGGAGTCTGGAAGGGCATCAATGAATTTTTGTGTTGTTTGAGAATTTATAGCACGACTTTTGATGCTCCTTGGTTGGGGTCTGAGCAGATTATTTGTTGCGATTGCAAATGTAATAAAATGGTGGTCCGATAGTCCAGGATTTTGTGGAAAAACATTAAGATCTACAACATTTATTCCATGGGACAAAACTAGGTCCAGAGTATGACTGTGGCAGTGAGTAGGTCCAGAGACATGTTGGACAAAACCCACTGAGTCGATAATGGCTCCGAAAGACTTTTGGAGTGGGTCTGTGGACTTCTCCATGTGAATATTAAAATCACCAAAAATTAGAATATGATCTGCTATGACTACAAGGTCTGATAGGAATTCAGGAAACTCAGAGAGGAACGCTGTATATGGCCCAGGAGGCCTGTAAACAGTAGCTATAAAAAGTGATTGAGTAGGCTGCATAGATTTCATGACTAGAAGCTCAAAAGATGAAAACGCCATTTTTTTTTTTGTAAATTGAAATTTGCTATCGTAAATGTTAGCAACACCTCCGCCTTTGTATGGTCTCTGTCCAGGTGTCTAGTTAGTTACCTGACAGGTCCAGGTAACAGGGAGAGAGGGGCAGGGTGGTATGGTCTCTGTCCAGGTGTCTAGTTAGTTACCTGACAGGTCCAGGTAACAGGGAGAGAGGGGCAGGGTGGTATGGTCTCTGTCCAGGTGTCTAGTTAGTTACCTGACAGGTCCAGGTAACAGGGAGAGAGGGGCAGGGTGGTATGGTCTCTGTCCAGGTGTCTAGTTAGTTACCTGACAGGTCCAGGTAACAGGGAGAGAGGGGCAGGGTGGTGTGGTCTCTGTCCAGGTGTCTAGTTAGTTACCTGACAGGTAACAGGGAGAGAGAGGCAGGGTGGTATGGTCTCTGTCCAGGTGTCTAGTTAGTTACCTGACAGGTCCAGGTAACAGGGAGAGAGGGGCAGGGTGGTATGGTCTCTGTCCAGGTGTCTAGTTAGTTACCTGACAGGTAACAGGGAGAGAGGGGCAGGGTGGTATGGTCTCTGTCCAGGTGTCTAGTTAGTTACCTGACAGGTAACAGGGAGAGAGGGGCAGGGTGGTATGGTCTCTGTCCAGGTGTCTAGTTAGTTACCTGACAGGTCCAGGTAACAGGGAGAGAGGGGCAGGGTGGTATGGTCTCTGTCCAGGTGTCTAGTTAGTTACCTGACAGGTAACAGGGAGAGAGAGGCAGGGGTGGTATGGTCTCTGTCCAGGTGTCTAGTTAGTTACCTGACAGGTAACAGGGAGAGAGGGGCAGGGTGGTATGGTCTCTGTCCAGGTGTCTAGTTAGTTACCTGACAGCTCCAGGTAACAGGGAGAGAGGGGCAGGGTGGTATGGTCTCTGTCCAGGTGTCTAGTTAGTTACCTGACAGGTCCAGGTAACAGGGAGAGAGGGGCAGGGTGGTATGGTCTCTGTCCAGGTGTCTAGTTAGTTACCTGACAGGTAACAGGGAGAGAGGGGCAGGGTGGTATGGTCTCTGTCCAGGTGTCTAGTTAGTTACCTGACAGGTAACAGGGAGAGAGGGGCAGGGTGGTATGGTCTCTGTCCAGGTGTCTAGTTAGTTACCTGACAGGTAACAGGGAGAGAGGGGCAGGGTGGTGTGGTCTCTGTCCAGGTGTCTAGTTAGTTACCTGACAGGTCCAGGTAACAGGGAGAGAGGGGCAGGGTGGTTTGGTCTCTGTCCAGGTGTCTAGTTAGTTACCTGACAGGTCCAGGTAACAGGGAGAGAGAGGCAGGGTGGTATGGTCTCTGTCCAGGTGTCTAGTTAGTTACCTGACAGGTCCAGGTAACAGGGAGAGAGAGGCAGGGTGGTATGGTCTCTGTCCAGGTGTCTAGTTAGTTACCTGACAGGTAACAGGGAGAGAGGGGCAGGGTGGTATGGTCTCTGTCCAGGTGTCTAGTTAGTTACCTGACAGGTCCAGGTAACAGGGAGAGAGGGGCAGGGTGGTATGGTCTCTGTCCAGGTGTCTAGTTAGTTACCTGACAGGTCCAGGTAACAGGGAGAGAGGGGCAGGGTGGTATGGTCTCTGTCCAGGTGTCTAGTTAGTTACCTGACAGGTAACAGGGAGAGAGGGGCAGGGTGGTATGGTCTCTGTCCAGGTGTCTAGTTAGTTACCTGACAGGTCCAGGTAACAGGGAGAGAGGGGCAGGGTGGTATGGTCTCTGTCCAGGTGTCTAGTTAGTTACCTGACAGGTAACAGGGAGAGAGAGGCAGGGTGGTATGGTCTCTGTCCAGGTGTCTAGTTAGTTACCTGACAGGTAACAGGGAGAGAGAGGCAGGGTGGTATGGTCTCTGACCAGGTGTCTAGTTAGTTACCTGACAGGTAACAGGGAGAGAGAGGCAGGGTGGTATGGTCTCTGTCCAGGTGTCTAGTTAGTTACCTGACAGGTCCAGGTAACAGGGAGAGAGGGGCAGGGTGGTATGGTCTCTGTCCAGGTGTCTAGTTACCTGACAGGTAACAGGGAGAGAGGGGCAGGGTGGTATGGTCTCTGTCCAGGTGTCTAGTTAGTTACCTGACAGCTCCAGGTAACAGGGAGAGAGGGGCAGGGTGGTATGGTCTCTGTCCAGGTGTCTCAGTTAGTTACCTGACAGGTAACAGGGAGAGAGGGGCAGGGTGGTATGGTCTCTGTCCAGGTGTCTAGTTAGTTACCTGACAGGTAACAGGGAGAGAGGGGCAGGGTGGTATGGTCTCTGTCCAGGTGTCTAGTTAGTTACCTGACAGGTCCAGGTAACAGGGAGAGAGGCAGGGTGGTATGGTCTCTGTCCAGGTGTCTAGTTAGTTACCTGACAGGTAACAGGGAGAGAGAGGCAGGGTGGTATGGTCTCTGTCCAGGTGTCTAGTTAGTTACCTGACAGGTAACAGGGAGAGAGGGGCAGGGTGGTATGGTCTCTGTCCAGGTGTCTAGTTAGTTACCTGACAGGTAACAGGGAGAGAGGGGCAGGGTGGTATGGTCTCTGTCCAGGTGTCTAGTTAGTTACCTGACAGCTCCAGGTAACAGGGAGAGAGGGGCAGGGTGGTATGGTCTCTGTCCAGGTGTCTAGTTAGTTACCTGACAGGTCCAGGTAACAGGGAGAGAGGGGCAGGGTGGTGTGGTCTCTGTCCAGGTGTCTAGTTAGTTACCTGACAGCTCCAGGTAACAGGGAGAGAGGGGCAGGGTGGTATGGTCTCTGTCCAGGTGTCTAGTTACCTGACAGGTAACAGGGAGAGAGGGGCAGGGGTGGTATGGTCTCTGTCCAGGTGTCTAGTTAGTTACCTGACAGGTCCAGGTAACAGGGAGAGAGGGGCAGGGTGGTATGGTCTCTGTCCAGGTGTCTAGTTAGTTACCTGACAGGTCCAGGTAACAGGGAGAGAGGGGCAGGGTGGTATGGTCTCTGTCCAGGTGTCTAGTTAGTTACCTGACAGGTCCAGGTAACAGGGAGAGAGGGGCAGGGTGGTATGGTCTCTGTCCAGGTGTCTAGTTAGTTACCTGACAGGTAACAGGGAGAGAGGGGCAGGGGTGGTATGGTCTCTGTCCAGGTGTCTAGTTAGTTACCTGACAGGTCCAGGTAACAGGGAGAGAGGGGCAGGGTGGTATGGTCTCTGTCCAGGTGTCTAGTTAGTTACCTGACAGGTAACAGGGAGAGAGAGGCAGGGTGGTATGGTCTCTGTCCAGGTGTCTAGTTAGTTACCTGACAGGTCCAGGTAACAGGGAGAGAGGGGCAGGGTGGTATGGTCTCTGTCCAGGTGTCTAGTTAGTTACCTGACAGGTCAAACAGGGAGAGAGGGGCAGGGTGGTATGGTCTCTGTCCAGGTGTCTAGTTAGTTACCTGACAGGTAACAGGGAGAGAGGGGCAGGGTGGTATGGTCTCTGTCCAGGTGTCTAGTTAGTTACCTGACAGGTCCAGGTAACAGGGAGAGAGGGGCAGGGTGGTATGGTCTCTGTCCAGGTGTCTAGTTAGTTACCTGACAGGTCCAGGTAACAGGGAGAGAGGGGCAGGGTGGTATGGTCTCTGTCCAGGTATCTAGTTAGTTACCTGACAGGTAACAGGGAGAGAGGGGCAGGGTGGTGTGGTCTCTGTCCAGGTGTCTAGTTAGTTACCTGACAGGTCCAGGTAACAGGGAGAGAGGGGCAGGGTGGTATGGTCTCTGTCCAGGTGTCTAGTTAGTTACCTGACAGGTCCAGGTAACAGGGAGAGAGGGGCAGGGTGGTATGGTCTCTGTCCAGGTGTCTAGTTAGTTACCTGACAGGTAACAGGGAGAGAGGGGCAGGGTGGTATGGTCTCTGTCCAGGTGTCTAGTTAGTTACCTGACAGGTCCAGGTAACAGGGAGAGAGGGGCAGGGTGGTATGGTCTCTGTCCAGGTGTCTAGTTAGTTACCTGACAGGTCCAGGTAACAGGGAGAGAGAGGCAGGGTGGTATGGTCTCTGTCCAGGTGTCTAGTTAGTTACCTGACAGGTAACAGGGAGAGAGGGGCAGGGTGGTATGGTCTCTGTCCAGGTGTCTAGTTAGTTACCTGACAGGTCCAGGTAACAGGGAGAGAGGGGCAGGGTGGTATGGTCTCTGTCCAGGTGTCTAGTTAGTTACCTGACAGGTAACAGGGAGAGAGGGGCAGGGTGGTGTGGTCTCTGTCCAGGTGTCTAGTTAGTTACCTGACAGGTCCAGGTAACAGGGAGAGAGGGGCAGGGTGGTATGGTCTCTGTCCAGGTGTCTAGTTAGTTACCTGACAGCTCCAGGTAACAGGGAGAGAGGGGCAGGGTGGTATGGTCTCTGTCCAGGTGTCTAGTTAGTTACCTGACAGGTCCAGGTAACAGGGAGAGAGGGGCAGGGTGGTATGGTCTCTGTCCAGGTGTCTAGTTAGTTACCTGACAGGTAACAGGGAGAGAGGGGCAGGGTGGTATGGTCTCTGTCCAGGTGTCTAGTTAGTTACCTGACAGCTCCAGGTAACAGGGAGAGAGGGGCAGGGTGGTATGGTCTCTGTCCAGGTGTCTAGTTAGTTACCTGACAGGTCCAGGTAACAGGGAGAGAGGGGCAGGGTGGTATGGTCTCTGTCCAGGTGTCTAGTTAGTTACCTGACAGGTCCAGGTAACAGGGAGAGAGAGGCAGGGTGGTATGGTCTCTGTCCAGGTATCTAGTTAGTTACCTGACAGCTAACAGGGAGAGAGGGGCAGGGTGGTATGGTCTCTGTCCAGGTGTCTAGTTAGTTACCTGACAGGTAACAGGGAGAGAGGGGCAGGGTGGTATGGTCTCTGTCCAGGTGTCTAGTTAGTTACCTGACAGGTCCAGGTAACAGGGAGAGAGGGGCAGGGTGGTATGGTCTCTGTCCAGGTGTCTAGTTAGTTACCTGACAGGTCCAGGTAACAGGGAGAGAGGGGCAGGGTGGTATGGTCTCTGTCCAGGTGTCTAGTTAGTTACCTGACAGGTAACAGGGAGAGAGGGGCAGGGTGGTATGGTCTCTGTCCAGGTGTCTAGTTAGTTACCTGACAGGTCCAGGTAACAGGGAGAGAGGGGCAGGGTGGTATGGTCTCTGTCCAGGTGTCTAGTTAGTTACCTGACAGGTAACAGGGAGAGAGAGGCAGGGTGGTATGGTCTCTGTCCAGGTGTCTAGTTAGTTACCTGACAGGTCCAGGTAACAGGGAGAGAGGGGCAGGGTGGTATGGTCTCTGTCCAGGTGTCTAGTTAGTTACCTGACAGGTAACAGGGAGAGAGGGGCAGGGTGGTATGGTCTCTGTCCAGGTGTCTAGTTAGTTACCTGACAGGTAACAGGGAGAGAGAGGCAGGGTGGTATGGTCTCTTTCCAGGTGTCTAGTTAGTTACCTGACAGGTCCAGGTAACAGGGAGAGAGGGGCAGGGTGGTATGGTCTCTGTCCAGGTGTCTAGTTAGTTACCTGACAGGTCCAGGTAACAGGAGAGAGGGGGCAGGGTGGTATGGTCTCTGTCCAGGTGTCTAGTTACCTGACAGGTAACAGGGAGAGAGGGGCAGGGTGGTATGGTCTCTGTCCAGGTGTCTAGTTAGTTACCTGACAGGTCCAGGTAACAGGGAGAGAGGGGCAGGGTGGTATGGTCTCTGTCCAGGTGTCTAGTTAGTTACCTGACAGGTCCAGGTAACAGGGAGAGAGGGGCAGGGTGGTATGGTCTCTGTCCAGGTGTCTAGTTACCTGACAGGTAACAGGGAGAGAGGGGCAGGGTGGTATGGTCTCTGTCCAGGTGTCTAGTTAGTTACCTGACAGCTCCAGGTAACAGGGAGAGAGGGGCAGTGTGGTATGGTCTCTGTCCAGGTGTCTAGTTAGTTACCTGACAGGTAACAGGGAGAGAGGGGCAGGGTGGTATGGTCTCTGTCCAGGTGTCTAGTTAGTTACCTGACAGGTCCAGGTAACAGGGAGAGAGGGGCAGGGTGGTATGGTCTCTGTCCAGGTGTCTAGTTAGTTACCTGACAGGTAACAGGGAGAGAGGGGCAGGGTGGTATGGTCTCTGTCCAGGTGTCTAGTTAGTTACCTGACAGGTAACAGGGAGAGAGGGGCAGGGGTGGTATGGTCTCTGTCCAGGTGTCTAGTTAGTTACCTGACAGGTAACAGGGAGAGAGGGGCAGGGTGGTATGGTCTCTGTCCAGGTGTCTAGTTAGTTACCTGACAGGTAACAGGGAGAGAGGGGCAGGGTGGTATGGTCTCTGTCCAGGTGTCTAGTTAGTTACCTGACAGCTCCAGGTAACAGGGAGAGAGGGGCAGGGTGGTATGGTCTCTGTCCAGGTGTCTAGTTACCTGACAGGTAACAGGGAGAGAGGGGCAGGGTGGTATGGTCTCTGTCCAGGTGTCTAGTTAGTTACCTGACAGGTCCAGGTAACAGGGAGAGAGGGGCAGGGTGGTATGGTCTCTGTCCAGGTGTCTAGTTAGTTACCTGACAGGTCCAGGTAACAGGGAGAGAGGGGCAGGGTGGTATGGTCTCTGTCCAGGTGTCTAGTTAGTTACCTGACAGGTAACAGGGAGAGAGGGGCAGGGTGGTATGGTCTCTGTCCAGGTGTCTAGTTAGTTACCTGACAGGTCCAGGTAACAGGGAGAGAGGGGCAGGGTGGTATGGTCTCTGTCCAGGTGTCTAGTTAGTTACCTGACAGGTAACAGGGAGAGAGGGGCAGGGTGGTATGGTCTCTGTCCAGGTGTCTAGTTAGTTACCTGACAGGTAACAGGGAGAGAGGGGCAGGGTGGTATGGTCTCTGTCCAGGTGTCTAGTTAGTTACCTGACAGGTAACAGGGAGAGAGGGGCAGGGTGGTATGGTCTCTGTCCAGGTGTCTAGTTAGTTACCTGACAGGTAACAGGGAGAGAGGGGCAGGGTGGTATGGTCTCTGTCCAGGTGTCTAGTTAGTTACCTGACAGGTCCAGGTAACAGGGAGAGAGGGGCAGGGTGGTATGGTCTCTGTCCAGGTGTCTAGTTAGTTACCTGACAGGTAACAGGGAGAGAGGGGGCAGGGTGGTATGGTCTCTGTCCAGGTGTCTAGTTAGTTACCTGACAGGTAACATGGAGAGAGGGGCAGGGTGGTATGGTCTCTGTCCAGGTGTCTAGTTAGTTACCTGACAGGTAACAGGGAGAGAGGGGCAGGGTGGTATGGTCTCTGTCCAGGTGTCTAGTTAGTTACCTGACAGGTCCAGGTAACAGGGAGAGAGGGGCAGGGTGGTATGGTCTCTGTCCAGGTGTCTAGTTAGTTACCTGACAGGTAACAGGGAGAGAGGGGCAGGGTGGTATGGTCTCTGTCCAGGTGTCTAGTTAGTTACCTGACAGGTAACAGGGAGAGAGAGGCAGGGTGGTATGGTCTCTGTCCAGGTGTCTAGTTAGTTACCTGACAGGTCCAGGTAACAGGGAGAGAGGGGCAGGGTGGTATGGTCTCTGTCCAGGTGTCTAGTTAGTTACCTGACAGGTAACAGGGAGAGAGGGGCAGGGTGGTATGGTCTCTGTCCAGGTGTCTAGTTAGTTACCTGACAGGTCAAACAGGGAGAGAGGGGCAGGGTGGTATGGTCTCTGTCCAGGTGTCTAGTTAGTTACCTGACAGGTCCAGGTAACAGGGAGAGAGGGGCAGGGTGGTATGGTCTCTGTCCAGGTGTCTAGTTAGTTACCTGACAGGTCCAGGTAACAGGGAGAGAGAGGCAGGGTGGTATGGTCTCTGTCCAGGTGTCTAGTTAGTTACCTGACAGGTCCAGGTAACAGGGAGAGAGGGGCAGGGTGGTATGGTCTCTGTCCAGGTGTCTAGTTAGTTACCTGACAGGTAACAGGGAGAGAGGGGCAGGGTGGTATGGTCTCTGTCCAGGTGTCTAGTTAGTTACCTGACAGGTCCAGGTAACAGGGAGAGAGGGGCAGGGTGGTATGGTCTCTGTCCAGGTGTCTAGTTAGTTACCTGACAGGTAACAGGGAGAGAGGGGCAGGGTGGTATGGTCTCTGTCCAGGTGTCTAGTTAGTTACCTGACAGCTCCAGGTAACAGGGAGAGAGGGGCAGGGTGGTATGGTCTCTGTCCAGGTGTCTAGTTAGTTACCTGACAGGTAACAGGGAGAGAGGGGCAGGGTGGTATGGTCTCTGTCCAGGTGTCTAGTTAGTTACCTGACAGGTATAACAGGGAGAGAGGGGCAGGGTGGTATGGTCTCTGTCCAGGTGTCTAGTTAGTTACCTGACAGGTAACAGGGAGAGAGGGGCAGGGTGGTATGGTCTCTGTCCAGGTGTCTAGTTAGTTACCTGACAGGTAACAGGGAGAGAGGGGCAGGGTGGTATGGTCTCTGTCCAGGTGTCTAGTTAGTTACCTGACAGGTAACAGGGAGAGAGGGCAGGGTGGTATGGTCTCTGTCCAGGTGTCTAGTTAGTTACCTGACAGGTAACAGGGAGAGAGGGGCAGGGTGGTATGGTCTCTGTCCAGGTGTCTAGTTAGTTACCTGACAGGTAACAGGGAGAGAGGGGCAGGGTGGTATGGTCTCTGTCCAGGTGTCTAGTTAGTTACCTGACAGGTAACAGGGAGAGAGGGGCAGGGTGGTATGGTCTCTGTCCAGGTGTCTAGTTAGTTACCTGACAGGTAACAGGGAGAGAGGGGCAGGGTGGTATGGTCTCTGTCCAGGTGTCTAGTTAGTTACCTGACAGGTCCAGGTAACAGGGAGAGAGGGGCAGGGTGGTATGGTCTCTGTCCAGGTGTCTAGTTAGTTACCTGACAGGTAACAGGGAGAGAGGGGCAGGGTGGTATGGTCTCTGTCCAGGTGTCTAGTTAGTTACCTGACAGGTCAACAGGGAGAGAGGGGCAGGGTGGTATGGTCTCTGTCCAGGTGTCTAGTTAGTTACCTGACAGGTAACAGGGAGAGAGGGGCAGGGTGGTATGGTCTCTGTCCAGGTGTCTAGTTAGTTACCTGACAGGTCCTAACAGGGAGAGAGGGGCAGGGTGGTATGGTCTCTGTCCAGGTGTCTAGTTAGTTACCTGACAGGTAACAGGGAGAGAGGGGCAGGGTGGTATGGTCTCTGTCCAGGTGTCTAGTTAGTTACCTGACAGGTCCAGGTAACAGGGAGAGAGGGGCAGGGTGGTATGGTCTCTGTCCAGGTGTCTAGTTAGTTACCTGACAGGTAACAGGGAGAGAGGGGCAGGGTGGTATGGTCTCTGTCCAGGTGTCTAGTTAGTTACCTGACAGGTCCAGGTAACAGGGAGAGAGGGGCAGGGTGGTATGGTCTCTGTCCAGGTGTCTAGTTAGTTACCTGACAGGTAACAGGGAGAGAGGGGCAGGGTGGTATGGTCTCTGTCCAGGTGTCTAGTTAGTTACCTGACAGGTCCAGGTAACAGGGAGAGAGGGGCAGGGTGGTATGGTCTCTGTCCAGGTGTCTAGTTAGTTACCTGACAGGTCAAACAGGGAGAGAGGGGCAGGGTGGTATGGTCTCTGTCCAGGTGTCTAGTTAGTTACCTGACAGGTCAAACAGGGAGAGAGGGGCAGGGTGGTATGGTCTCTGTCCAGGTGTCTAGTTAGTTACCTGACAGGTAACAGGGAGAGAGGGGCAGGGTGGTATGGTCTCTGTCCAGGTGTCTAGTTAGTTACCTGACAGGTCCAGGTAACAGGGAGAGAGGGGCAGGGTGGTATGGTCTCTGTCCAGGTGTCTAGTTAGTTACCTGACAGGTCAAACAGGGAGAGAGAGGCAGGGTGGTATGGTCTCTGTCCAGGTGTCTAGTTAGTTACCTGACAGGTCCAGGTAACAGGGAGAGAGGGGCAGGGTGGTATGGTCTCTGTCCAGGTGTCTAGTTAGTTACCTGACAGGTAACAGGGAGAGAGGGGCAGGGTGGTATGGTCTCTGTCCAGGTGTCTAGTTAGTTACCTGACAGGTAACAGGGAGAGAGGGGCAGGGTGGTATGGTCTCTGTCCAGGTGTCTAGTTAGTTACCTGACAGGTCCAGGTAACAGGGAGAGAGGGGCAGGGTGGTATGGTCTCTGTCCAGGTGTCTAGTTAGTTACCTGACAGGTCCAGGTAACAGGGAGAGAGGGGCAGGGTGGTATGGTCTCTGTCCAGGTGTCTAGTTAGTTACCTGACAGGTCAACAGGGAGAGAGGGGCAGGGTGGTATGGTCTCTGTCCAGGTGTCTAGTTAGTTACCTGACAGGTCCAGGTAACAGGGAGAGAGGGGCAGGGTGGTATGGTCTCTGTCCAGGTGTCTAGTTAGTTACCTGACAGGTAACAGGGAGAGAGGGGCAGGGTGGTATGGTCTCTGTCCAGGTGTCTAGTTAGTTACCTGACAGGTCAAACAGGGAGAGAGGGGCAGGGTGGTATGGTCTCTGTCCAGGTGTCTAGTTAGTTACCTGACAGGTCCAGGTAACAGGGAGAGAGGGGCAGGGTGGTATGGTCTCTGTCCAGGTGTCTAGTTAGTTACCTGACAGGTCCAGGTAACAGGGAGAGAGGGGCAGGGTGGTATGGTCTCTGTCCAGGTGTCTAGTTAGTTACCTGACAGGTAACAGGGAGAGAGGGGCAGGGTGGTATGGTCTCTGTCCAGGTGTCTAGTTAGTTACCTGACAGGTCAACAGGGAGAGAGGGGCAGGGTGGTATGGTCTCTGTCCAGGTGTCTAGTTAGTTACCTGACAGGTCAACAGGGAGAGAGGGGCAGGGTGGTATGGTCTCTGTCCAGGTGTCTAGTTAGTTACCTGACAGGTCCAGGTAACAGGGAGAGAGGGGCAGGGTGGTATGGTCTCTGTCCAGGTGTCTAGTTAGTTACCTGACAGGTAACAGGGAGAGAGGGGCAGGGTGGTATGGTCTCTGTCCAGGTGTCTAGTTAGTTACCTGACAGGCGTAACAGGGAGAGAGGGGCAGGGTGGTATGGTCTCTGTCCAGGTGTCTAGTTAGTTACCTGACAGGTAACAGGGAGAGAGGGGCAGGGTGGTATGGTCTCTGTCCAGGTGTCTAGTTAGTTACCTGACAGGTCCAGGTAACAGGGAGAGAGGGGCAGGGTGGTATGGTCTCTGTCCAGGTGTCTAGTTAGTTACCTGACAGGTCAAACAGGGAGAGAGGGGCAGGGTGGTATGGTCTCTGTCCAGGTGTCTAGTTAGTTACCTGACAGGTCAACAGGGAGAGAGGGGCAGGGTGGTATGGTCTCTGTCCAGGTGTCTAGTTAGTTACCTGACAGGTAACAGGGAGAGAGGGGCAGGGTGGTATGGTCTCTGTCCAGGTGTCTAGTTAGTTACCTGACAGGTCCAGGTAACAGGGAGAGAGGGGCAGGGTGGTATGGTCTCTGTCCAGGTGTCTAGTTAGTTACCTGACAGGTCCAGGTAACAGGGAGAGAGGGGCAGGGTGGTATGGTCTCTGTCCAGGTGTCTAGTTAGTTACCTGACAGGTAACAGGGAGAGAGGGGCAGGGTGGTATGGTCTCTGTCCAGGTGTCTAGTTAGTTACCTGACAGGTCCAGGTAACAGGGAGAGAGGGGCAGGGTGGTATGGTCTCTGTCCAGGTGTCTAGTTAGTTACCTGACAGGTCCAGGTAACAGGGAGAGAGGGGCAGGGTGGTATGGTCTCTGTCCAGGTGTCTAGTTAGTTACCTGACAGGTAACAGGGAGAGAGGGGCAGGGTGGTATGGTCTCTGTCCAGGTGTCTAGTTAGTTACCTGACAGGTCCAGGTAACAGGGAGAGAGGGGCAGGGTGGTATGGTCTCTGTCCAGGTGTCTAGTTAGTTACCTGACAGGTCCATAACAGGGAGAGAGGGGCAGGGTGGTATGGTCTCTGTCCAGGTGTCTAGTTAGTTACCTGACAGGTAACAGGGAGAGAGGGGCAGGGGTGGTATGGTCTCTGTCCAGGTGTCTAGTTAGTTACCTGACAGGTCCAGGTAACAGGGAGAGAGGGGCAGGGTGGTATGGTCTCTGTCCAGGTGTCTAGTTAGTTACCTGACAGGTAACAGGGAGAGAGGGGCAGGGTGGTATGGTCTCTGTCCAGGTGTCTAGTTAGTTACCTGACAGGTAACAGGGAGAGAGGGGCAGGGTGGTATGGTCTCTGTCCAGGTGTCTAGTTAGTTACCTGACAGGTCCAGGTAACAGGGAGAGAGGGGCAGGGTGGTATGGTCTCTGTCCAGGTGTCTAGTTAGTTACCTGACAGGTCAAACAGGGAGAGAGGGGCAGGGTGGTATGGTCTCTGTCCAGGTGTCTAGTTAGTTACCTGACAGGTCCAGGTAACAGGGAGAGAGGGGCAGGGTGGTATGGTCTCTGTCCAGGTGTCTAGTTAGTTACCTGACAGGTAACAGGGAGAGAGGGGCAGGGTGGTATGGTCTCTGTCCAGGTGTCTAGTTAGTTACCTGACAGGTAACAGGGAGAGAGGGGCAGGGTGGTATGGTCTCTGTCCAGGTGTCTAGTTAGTTACCTGACAGGTCCAGGTAACAGGGAGAGAGGGGCAGGGTGGTATGGTCTCTGTCCAGGTGTCTAGTTAGTTACCTGACAGGTAAACAGGGAGAGAGGGGCAGGGTGGTATGGTCTCTGTCCAGGTGTCTAGTTAGTTACCTGACAGGTCCAGGTAACAGGGAGAGAGGGGCAGGGTGGTATGGTCTCTGTCCAGGTGTCTAGTTAGTTACCTGACAGGTCAAACAGGGAGAGAGGGGCAGGGTGGTATGGTCTCTGTCCAGGTGTCTAGTTAGTTACCTGACAGGTAACAGGGAGAGAGGGGCAGGGTGGTATGGTCTCTGTCCAGGTGTCTAGTTAGTTACCTGACAGGTCCTAACAGGGAGAGAGGGGCAGGGTGGTATGGTCTCTGTCCAGGTGTCTAGTTAGTTACCTGACAGGTCGAACAGGGAGAGAGGGGCAGGGTGGTATGGTCTCTGTCCAGGTGTCTAGTTAGTTACCTGACAGGTCCAGGTAACAGGGAGAGAGGGGCAGGGTGGTATGGTCTCTGTCCAGGTGTCTAGTTAGTTACCTGACAGGTCAAACAGGGAGAGAGGGGCAGGGTGGTATGGTCTCTGTCCAGGTGTCTAGTTAGTTACCTGACAGGTAACAGGGAGAGAGGGGCAGGGTGGTATGGTCTCTGTCCAGGTGTCTAGTTAGTTACCTGACAGGTAACAGGGAGAGAGGGGCAGGGTGGTATGGTCTCTGTCCAGGTGTCTAGTTAGTTACCTGACAGGTAGGTAACAGGGAGAGAGGGGCAGGGTGGTATGGTCTCTGTCCAGGTGTCTAGTTAGTTACCTGACAGGTAACAGGGAGAGAGGGGCAGGGTGGTATGGTCTCTGTCCAGGTGTCTAGTTAGTTACCTGACAGGTCCAGGTAACAGGGAGAGAGGGGCAGGGTGGTATGGTCTCTGTCCAGGTGTCTAGTTAGTTACCTGACAGGTAACAGGGAGAGAGGGGCAGGGTGGTATGGTCTCTGTCCAGGTGTCTAGTTAGTTACCTGACAGGTAACAGGGAGAGAGGGGCAGGGTGGTATGGTCTCTGTCCAGGTGTCTAGTTAGTTACCTGACAGGTGAACAGGGAGAGAGGGGCAGGGTGGTATGGTCTCTGTCCAGGTGTCTAGTTAGTTACCTGACAGGTCAGAACAGGGAGAGAGGGGCAGGGTGGTATGGTCTCTGTCCAGGTGTCTAGTTAGTTACCTGACAGGTCAAACAGGGAGAGAGGGGCAGGGTGGTATGGTCTCTGTCCAGGTGTCTAGTTAGTTACCTGACAGGTAACAGGGAGAGAGGGGCAGGGTGGTATGGTCTCTGTCCAGGTGTCTAGTTAGTTACCTGACAGGTAACAGGGAGAGAGAGGCAGGGTGGTATGGTCTCTGTCCAGGTGTCTAGTTAGTTACCTGACAGGTCAAACAGGGAGAGAGGGGCAGGGTGGTATGGTCTCTGTCCAGGTGTCTAGTTAGTTACCTGACAGGTCAAACAGGGAGAGAGGGGCAGGGTGGTATGGTCTCTGTCCAGGTGTCTAGTTAGTTACCTGACAGGTCCAGGTAACAGGGAGAGAGGGGCAGGGTGGTATGGTCTCTGTCCAGGTGTCTAGTTAGTTACCTGACAGGTAACAGGGAGAGAGGGGCAGGGTGGTATGGTCTCTGTCCAGGTGTCTAGTTAGTTACCTGACAGGTCCAGGTAACAGGGAGAGAGGGGCAGGGTGGTATGGTCTCTGTCCAGGTGTCTAGTTAGTTACCTGACAGGTCCAGGTAACAGGGAGAGAGGGGCAGGGTGGTATGGTCTCTGTCCAGGTGTCTAGTTAGTTACCTGACAGGTATAACAGGGAGAGAGGGGCAGGGTGGTATGGTCTCTGTCCAGGTGTCTAGTTAGTTACCTGACAGGTCCAGGTAACAGGGAGAGAGGGGCAGGGTGGTATGGTCTCTGTCCAGGTGTCTAGTTAGTTACCTGACAGGTAAACAGGGAGAGAGGGGCAGGGTGGTATGGTCTCTGTCCAGGTGTCTAGTTAGTTACCTGACAGGTCCAGGTAACAGGGAGAGAGGGGCAGGGTGGTATGGTCTCTGTCCAGGTGTCTAGTTAGTTACCTGACAGGTCCTAACAGGGAGAGAGGGGCAGGGTGGTATGGTCTCTGTCCAGGTGTCTAGTTAGTTACCTGACAGGTAGGTAACAGGGAGAGAGGGGCAGGGTGGTATGGTCTCTGTCCAGGTGTCTAGTTAGTTACCTGACAGGTCCAGGTAACAGGGAGAGAGGGGCAGGGTGGTATGGTCTCTGTCCAGGTGTCTAGTTAGTTACCTGACAGGTAACAGGGAGAGAGGGGCAGGGTGGTATGGTCTCTGTCCAGGTGTCTAGTTAGTTACCTGACAGGTCCAGTAACAGGGAGAGAGGGGCAGGGTGGTATGGTCTCTGTCCAGGTGTCCAGTTAGTTACCTGACAGGTCAGGTAACAGGGAGAGAGGGGCAGGGTGGTATGGTCTCTGTCCAGGTGTCTAGTTAGTTACCTGACAGGTAACAGGGAGAGAGGGGCAGGGTGGTATGGTCTCTGTCCAGGTGTCTAGTTAGTTACCTGACAGGTCCAGGTAACAGGGAGAGAGGGGCAGGGTGGTATGGTCTCTGTCCAGGTGTCTAGTTAGTTACCTGACAGGTCCGGTAACAGGGAGAGAGGGGCAGGGTGGTATGGTCTCTGTCCAGGTGTCTAGTTAGTTACCTGACAGGTCCAGAACAGGGAGAGAGAGGGCAGGGTGGTATGGTCTCTGTCCAGGTGTCTAGTTAGTTACCTGACAGGTAACAGGGAGAGAGGGGCAGGGTGGTATGGTCTCTGTCCAGGTGTCTAGTTAGTTACCTGACAGGTCCAGGTAACAGGGAGAGAGGGCAGGGTGGTATGGTCTCTGTCCAGGTGTCTAGTTAGTTACCTGACAGGTCAGAACAGGGAGAGAGGGGCAGGGGTGGTATGGTCTCTGTCCAGGTGTCTAGTTAGTTACCTGACAGGTCAACAGGGAGAGAGGGGCAGGGTGGTATGGTCTCTGTCCAGGTGTCTAGTTAGTTACCTGACAGGTTAACAGGGAGAGAGGGGCAGGGTGGTATGGTCTCTGTCCAGGTGTCTAGTTAGTTACCTGACAGGTCCAGTAACAGGGAGAGAGGGGCAGGGTGGTATGGTCTCTGTCCAGGTGTCTAGTTAGTTACCTGACAGGTCCAACAGGGAGAGAGGGGCAGGGTGGTATGGTCTCTGTCCAGGTGTCTAGTTAGTTACCTGACAGGTAACAGGGAGAGAGGGGCAGGGTGGTATGGTCTCTGTCCAGGTGTCTAGTTAGTTACCTGACAGGTCCAGGTAACAGGGAGAGAGGGGCAGGGGTGGTATGGTCTCTGTCCAGGTGTCTAGTTAGTTACCTGACAGGTCCATAACAGGGAGAGAGGGGCAGGGTGGTATGGTCTCTGTCCAGGTGTCTAGTTAGTTACCTGACAGGTCCAGAACAGGGAGAGAGGGGCAGGGTGGTATGGTCTCTGTCCAGGTGTCTAGTTAGTTACCTGACAGGTCAACAGGGAGAGAGGGGCAGGGTGGTATGGTCTCTGTCCAGGTGTCTAGTTAGTTACCTGACAGGTCCAGGTAACAGGGAGAGAGGGGCAGGGTGGTATGGTCTCTGTCCAGGTGTCTAGTTAGTTACCTGACAGGTCAACAGGGAGAGAGGGGCAGGGTGGTATGGTCTCTGTCCAGGTGTCTAGTTAGTTACCTGACAGGTCGGTAACAGGGAGAGAGGGGCAGGGTGGTATGGTCTCTGTCCAGGTGTCTAGTTAGTTACCTGACAGGTCGGTAACAGGGAGAGAGGGGCAGGGTGGTATGGTCTCTGTCCAGGTGTCTAGTTAGTTACCTGACAGGTAACAGGGAGAGAGGGGCAGGGTGGTATGGTCTCTGTCCAGGTGTCTAGTTAGTTACCTGACAGGTCCAGGTAACAGGGAGAGAGGGGCAGGGTGGTATGGTCTCTGTCCAGGTGTCTAGTTAGTTACCTGACAGGTAACAGGGAGAGAGAGGCAGGGTGGTATGGTCTCTGTCCAGGTGTCTAGTTAGTTACCTGACAGGTCCAGGTAACAGGGAGAGAGGGGCAGGGTGGTATGGTCTCTGTCCAGGTGTCTAGTTAGTTACCTGACAGGTCAAACAGGGAGAGAGGGGCAGGGTGGTATGGTCTCTGTCCAGGTGTCTAGTTAGTTACCTGACAGGTCAACAGGGAGAGAGGGGCAGGGTGGTATGGTCTCTGTCCAGGTGTCTAGTTAGTTACCTGACAGGTCCAGGTAACAGGGAGAGAGGGGCAGGGTGGTATGGTCTCTGTCCAGGTGTCTAGTTAGTTACCTGACAGGTCCAGAACAGGGAGAGAGGGGCAGGGTGGTATGGTCTCTGTCCAGGTGTCTAGTTAGTTACCTGACAGGTCCAAACAGGGAGAGAGGGGCAGGGTGGTATGGTCTCTGTCCAGGTGTCTAGTTAGTTACCTGACAGGTAACAGGGAGAGAGGGGCAGGGTGGTATGGTCTCTGTCCAGGTGTCTAGTTAGTTACCTGACAGGTAACAGGGAGAGAGGGGCAGGGTGGTATGGTCTCTGTCCAGGTGTCTAGTTAGTTACCTGACAGGTCCAGGTAACAGGGAGAGAGGGGCAGGGTGGTATGGTCTCTGTCCAGGTGTCTAGTTAGTTACCTGACAGGTAACAGGGAGAGAGAGGCAGGGTGGTATGGTCTCTGTCCAGGTGTCTAGTTAGTTACCTGACAGGTCCAGGTAACAGGGAGAGAGGGGCAGGGTGGTATGGTCTCTGTCCAGGTGTCTAGTTAGTTACCTGACAGGTAACAGGGAGAGAGGGGCAGGGTGGTATGGTCTCTGTCCAGGTGTCTAGTTAGTTACCTGACAGGTAACAGGGAGAGAGGGGCAGGGTGGTATGGTCTCTGTCCAGGTGTCTAGTTAGTTACCTGACAGGTCAAACAGGGAGAGAGGGGCAGGGTGGTATGGTCTCTGTCCAGGTGTCTAGTTAGTTACCTGACAGGTCCAGGTAACAGGGAGAGAGGGGCAGGGGTGGTATGGTCTCTGTCCAGGTGTCTAGTTAGTTACCTGACAGGTAACAGGGAGAGAGGGGCAGGGTGGTATGGTCTCTGTCCAGGTGTCTAGTTAGTTACCTGACAGGTCCAGGTAACAGGGAGAGAGGGGCAGGGTGGTATGGTCTCTGTCCAGGTGTCTAGTTAGTTACCTGACAGGTCCAGTAACAGGGAGAGAGGGGCAGGGTGGTATGGTCTCTGTCCAGGTGTCTAGTTAGTTACCTGACAGGTCCAGGTAACAGGGAGAGAGGGGCAGGGTGGTATGGTCTCTGTCCAGGTGTCTAGTTAGTTACCTGACAGGTCCAGGTAACAGGGAGAGAGGGGCAGGGTGGTATGGTCTCTGTCCAGGTGTCTAGTTAGTTACCTGACAGGTCAACAGGGAGAGAGGGGCAGGGTGGTATGGTCTCTGTCCAGGTGTCTAGTTAGTTACCTGACAGGTCAAACAGGGAGAGAGGGGCAGGGTGGTATGGTCTCTGTCCAGGTGTCTAGTTAGTTACCTGACAGGTCAACAGGGAGAGAGGGGCAGGGTGGTATGGTCTCTGTCCAGGTGTCTAGTTAGTTACCTGACAGGTAACAGGGAGAGAGGGGCAGGGTGGTATGGTCTCTGTCCAGGTGTCTAGTTAGTTACCTGACAGGTAACAGGGAGAGAGGGGCAGGGTGGTATGGTCTCTGTCCAGGTGTCTAGTTAGTTACCTGACAGGTAACAGGGAGAGAGGGGCAGGGTGGTATGGTCTCTGTCCAGGTGTCTAGTTAGTTACCTGACAGGTCCAGGTAACAGGGAGAGAGGGGCAGGGTGGTATGGTCTCTGTCCAGGTGTCTAGTTAGTTACCTGACAGGTAACAGGGAGAGAGGGGCAGGGTGGTATGGTCTCTGTCCAGGTGTCTAGTTAGTTACCTGACAGGTCCAGGTAACAGGGAGAGAGGGGCAGGGTGGTATGGTCTCTGTCCAGGTGTCTAGTTAGTTACCTGACAGGTCCAGGTAACAGGGAGAGAGGGGCAGGGTGGTATGGTCTCTGTCCAGGTGTCTAGTTAGTTACCTGACAGGTCCAGGTAACAGGGAGAGAGGGGCAGGGTGGTATGGTCTCTGTCCAGGTGTCTAGTTAGTTACCTGACAGGTCCAGGTAACAGGGAGAGAGGGGCAGGGTGGTATGGTCTCTGTCCAGGTGTCTAGTTAGTTACCTGACAGGTAAACAGGGAGAGAGGGGCAGGGTGGTATGGTCTCTGTCCAGGTGTCTAGTTAGTTACCTGACAGGTCCAGGTAACAGGGAGAGAGGGGCAGGGTGGTATGGTCTCTGTCCAGGTGTCTAGTTAGTTACCTGACAGGTCCAGGTAACAGGGAGAGAGGGGCAGGGTGGTATGGTCTCTGTCCAGGTGTCTAGTTAGTTACCTGACAGGTAACAGGGAGAGAGGGGCAGGGTGGTATGGTCTCTGTCCAGGTGTCTAGTTAGTTACCTGACAGGTCCAGGTAACAGGGAGAGAGGGGCAGGGTGGTATGGTCTCTGTCCAGGTGTCTAGTTAGTTACCTGACAGGTCAAACAGGGAGAGAGGGGCAGGGTGGTATGGTCTCTGTCCAGGTGTCTAGTTAGTTACCTGACAGGTCCAGGTAACAGGGAGAGAGGGGCAGGGTGGTATGGTCTCTGTCCAGGTGTCTAGTTAGTTACCTGACAGGTCCAGGTAACAGGGAGAGAGGGGCAGGGTGGTATGGTCTCTGTCCAGGTGTCTAGTTAGTTACCTGACAGGTAACAGGGAGAGAGGGGCAGGGTGGTATGGTCTCTGTCCAGGTGTCTAGTTAGTTACCTGACAGGTCCGGTAACAGGGAGAGAGGGGCAGGGGTGGTATGGTCTCTGTCCAGGTGTCTAGTTAGTTACCTGACAGGTCCAGGTAACAGGGAGAGAGGGGCAGGGGTGGTATGGTCTCTGTCCAGGTGTCTAGTTAGTTACCTGACAGGTCAAACAGGGAGAGAGGGCAGGGTGGTATGGTCTCTGTCCAGGTGTCTAGTTAGTTACCTGACAGGTAACAGGGAGAGAGGGGCAGGGTGGTATGGTCTCTGTCCAGGTGTCTAGTTAGTTACCTGACAGGTCCAGTAACAGGGAGAGAGGGGCAGGGTGGTATGGTCTCTGTCCAGGTGTCTAGTTAGTTACCTGACAGGTCCAGGTAACAGGGAGAGAGGGGCAGGGTGGTATGGTCTCTGTCCAGGTGTCTAGTTAGTTACCTGACAGGTAACAGGGAGAGAGGGGCAGGGTGGTATGGTCTCTGTCCAGGTGTCTAGTTAGTTACCTGACAGGTCCATAACAGGGAGAGAGGGGCAGGGTGGTATGGTCTCTGTCCAGGTGTCTAGTTAGTTACCTGACAGGTCATAACAGGGAGAGAGGGGCAGGGTGGTATGGTCTCTGTCCAGGTGTCTAGTTAGTTACCTGACAGGTCTAACAGGGAGAGAGGGGCAGGGTGGTATGGTCTCTGTCCAGGTGTCTAGTTAGTTACCTGACAGGTCCTAACAGGGAGAGAGAGGCAGGGTGGTATGGTCTCTGTCCAGGTGTCTAGTTAGTTACCTGACAGGTCAGGTAACAGGGAGAGAGGGGCAGGGTGGTATGGTCTCTGTCCAGGTGTCTAGTTAGTTACCTGACAGGTCCAGAACAGGGAGAGAGGGGCAGGGTGGTATGGTCTCTGTCCAGGTGTCTAGTTAGTTACCTGACAGGTCTAACAGGAGAGAGGGGCAGGGTGGTATGGTCTCTGTCCAGGTGTCTAGTTAGTTACCTGACAGGTAAACAGGGAGAGAGGGGCAGGGTGGTATGGTCTCTGTCCAGGTGTCTAGTTAGTTACCTGACAGGTCCAGGTAACAGGGAGAGAGGGGCAGGGTGGTATGGTCTCTGTCCAGGTGTCTAGTTAGTTACCTGACAGGTCCAGGTAACAGGGAGAGAGGGGCAGGGTGGTATGGTCTCTGTCCAGGTGTCTAGTTAGTTACCTGACAGGTAACAGGGAGAGAGGGGCAGGGTGGTATGGTCTCTGTCCAGGTGTCTAGTTAGTTACCTGACAGGTCCAGGTAACAGGGAGAGAGGGGCAGGGGTGGTATGGTCTCTGTCCAGGTGTCTAGTTAGTTACCTGACAGGTAACAGGGAGAGAGGGGCAGGGTGGTATGGTCTCTGTCCAGGTGTCTAGTTAGTTACCTGACAGGTCCAGGTAACAGGGAGAGAGGGGCAGGGTGGTATGGTCTCTGTCCAGGTGTCTAGTTAGTTACCTGACAGGTCCAGGTAACAGGGAGAGAGGGGCAGGGTGGTATGGTCTCTGTCCAGGTGTCTAGTTAGTTACCTGACAGGTAACAGGGAGAGAGGGGCAGGGTGGTATGGTCTCTGTCCAGGTGTCTAGTTAGTTACCTGACAGGTAACAGGGAGAGAGGGGCAGGGTGGTATGGTCTCTGTCCAGGTGTCTAGTTAGTTACCTGACAGGTAACAGGGAGAGAGGGGCAGGGTGGTATGGTCTCTGTCCAGGTGTCTAGTTAGTTACCTGACAGGTCCAGGTAACAGGGAGAGAGGGGCAGGGTGGTATGGTCTCTGTCCAGGTGTCTAGTTAGTTACCTGACAGGTAACAGGGAGAGAGGGGCAGGGTGGTATGGTCTCTGTCCAGGTGTCTAGTTAGTTACCTGACAGGTCAGTAACAGGGAGAGAGGGGCAGGGTGGTATGGTCTCTGTCCAGGTGTCTAGTTAGTTACCTGACAGGTAACAGGAGAGAGAGGGGCAGGGTGGTATGGTCTCTGTCCAGGTGTCTAGTTAGTTACCTGACAGGTCCAGGTAACAGGGAGAGAGGGGCAGGGTGGTATGGTCTCTGTCCAGGTGTCTAGTTAGTTACCTGACAGGTAACAGGGAGAGAGGGGCAGGGTGGTATGGTCTCTGTCCAGGTGTCTAGTTAGTTACCTGACAGGTCCAGGTAACAGGGAGAGAGGGGCAGGGTGGTATGGTCTCTGTCCAGGTGTCTAGTTAGTTACCTGACAGGTAACAGGGAGAGAGGGGCAGGGTGGTATGGTCTCTGTCCAGGTGTCTAGTTAGTTACCTGACAGGTAACAGGGAGAGAGGGGCAGGGTGGTATGGTCTCTGTCCAGGTGTCTAGTTAGTTACCTGACAGGTCCAGGAACAGGGAGAGAGGGGCAGGGTGGTATGGTCTCTGTCCAGGTGTCTAGTTAGTTACCTGACAGGTCCAGGTAACAGGGAGAGAGGGGCAGGGTGGTATGGTCTCTGTCCAGGTGTCTAGTTAGTTACCTGACAGGTAACAGGGAGAGAGGGGCAGGGTGGTATGGTCTCTGTCCAGGTGTCTAGTTAGTTACCTGACAGGTCCAACAGGGAGAGAGGGGCAGGGTGGTATGGTCTCTGTCCAGGTGTCTAGTTAGTTACCTGACAGGTCCAGGTAACAGGGAGAGAGGGGCAGGGTGGTATGGTCTCTGTCCAGGTGTCTAGTTAGTTACCTGACAGGTAACAGGGAGAGAGGGGCAGGGTGGTATGGTCTCTGTCCAGGTGTCTAGTTAGTTACCTGACAGGTAACAGGGAGAGAGGGGCAGGGTGGTATGGTCTCTGTCCAGGTGTCTAGTTAGTTACCTGACAGGTAAACAGGGAGAGAGGGGCAGGGTGGTATGGTCTCTGTCCAGGTGTCTAGTTAGTTACCTGACAGGTCCAGGTAACAGGGAGAGAGGGGCAGGGTGGTATGGTCTCTGTCCAGGTGTCTAGTTAGTTACCTGACAGGTCAGGAACAGGGAGAGAGGGGCAGGGTGGTATGGTCTCTGTCCAGGTGTCTAGTTAGTTACCTGACAGGTCCAGAACAGGGAGAGAGGGGCAGGGTGGTATGGTCTCTGTCCAGGTGTCTAGTTAGTTACCTGACAGGTAAACAGGGAGAGAGGGGCAGGGTGGTATGGTCTCTGTCCAGGTGTCTAGTTAGTTACCTGACAGGTCCAGGTAACAGGGAGAGAGGGGCAGGGTGGTATGGTCTCTGTCCAGGTGTCTAGTTAGTTACCTGACAGGTAACAGGGAGAGAGGGGCAGGGTGGTATGGTCTCTGTCCAGGTGTCTAGTTAGTTACCTGACAGGTCCAGGTAACAGGGAGAGAGGGGCAGGGTGGTATGGTCTCTGTCCAGGTGTCTAGTTAGTTACCTGACAGGTCATAACAGGGAGAGAGGGGCAGGGTGGTATGGTCTCTGTCCAGGTGTCTAGTTAGTTACCTGACAGGTCGTAACAGGGAGAGAGGGGCAGGGTGGTATGGTCTCTGTCCAGGTGTCTAGTTAGTTACCTGACAGGTCCGTAACAGGGAGAGAGGGGCAGGGTGGTATGGTCTCTGTCCAGGTGTCTAGTTAGTTACCTGACAGGTAGAACAGGGAGAGAGGGGCAGGGTGGTATGGTCTCTGTCCAGGTGTCTAGTTAGTTACCTGACAGGTAACAGGGAGAGAGGGGCAGGGTGGTATGGTCTCTGTCCAGGTGTCTAGTTAGTTACCTGACAGGTCCAGGTAACAGGGAGAGAGGGGCAGGGTGGTATGGTCTCTGTCCAGGTGTCTAGTTAGTTACCTGACAGGTCCAGGTAACAGGGAGAGAGGGGCAGGGTGGTATGGTCTCTGTCCAGGTGTCTAGTTAGTTACCTGACAGGTCCGGTAACAGGGAGAGAGGGGCAGGGTGGTATGGTCTCTGTCCAGGTGTCTAGTTAGTTACCTGACAGGTCCAGGAACAGGGAGAGAGGGGCAGGGTGGTATGGTCTCTGTCCAGGTGTCTAGTTAGTTACCTGACAGGTCCAGTAACAGGGAGAGAGGGGCAGGGTGGTATGGTCTCTGTCCAGGTGTCTAGTTAGTTACCTGACAGGTCCAGGAACAGGGAGAGAGGGGCAGGGTGGTATGGTCTCTGTCCAGGTGTCTAGTTAGTTACCTGACAGGTCAACAGGGAGAGAGGGGCAGGGTGGTATGGTCTCTGTCCAGGTGTCTAGTTAGTTACCTGACAGGTAACAGGGAGAGAGGGGCAGGGTGGTATGGTCTCTGTCCAGGTGTCTAGTTAGTTACCTGACAGGTCCAGGTAACAGGGAGAGAGGGGCAGGGTGGTATGGTCTCTGTCCAGGTGTCTAGTTAGTTACCTGACAGGCAGGTAACAGGGAGAGAGGGGCAGGGTGGTATGGTCTCTGTCCAGGTGTCTAGTTAGTTACCTGACAGGTCCAGGTAACAGGAGAGAGGGGCAGGGTGGTATGGTCTCTGTCCAGGTGTCTAGTTAGTTACCTGACAGGTAAACAGGGAGAGAGGGGCAGGGTGGTATGGTCTCTGTCCAGGTGTCTAGTTAGTTACCTGACAGGTAACAGGGAGAGAGGGGCAGGGTGGTATGGTCTCTGTCCAGGTGTCTAGTTAGTTACCTGACAGGTCCAGTAACAGGGAGAGAGGGGCAGGGTGGTATGGTCTCTGTCCAGGTGTCTAGTTAGTTACCTGACAGGTAAACAGGGAGAGAGAGGCAGGGTGGTATGGTCTCTGTCCAGGTGTCTAGTTAGTTACCTGACAGGTCCAGGTAACAGGGAGAGAGGGGCAGGGTGGTATGGTCTCTGTCCAGGTGTCTAGTTAGTTACCTGACAGGTCAGTAACAGGGAGAGAGAGGCAGGGTGGTATGGTCTCTGTCCAGGTGTCTAGTTAGTTACCTGACAGGTCCGTAACAGGGAGAGAGAGGCAGGGTGGTATGGTCTCTGTCCAGGTGTCTAGTTAGTTACCTGACAGGTCCAGGTAACAGGGAGAGAGGGCAGGGTGGTATGGTCTCTGTCCAGGTGTCTAGTTAGTTACCTGACAGGTAACAGGGAGAGAGGGGCAGGGTGGTATGGTCTCTGTCCAGGTGTCTAGTTAGTTACCTGACAGGTCCAGGTAACAGGGAGAGAGGGGCAGGGTGGTATGGTCTCTGTCCAGGTGTCTAGTTAGTTACCTGACAGGTTAACAGGGAGAGAGGGGCAGGGTGGTATGGTCTCTGTCCAGGTGTCTAGTTAGTTACCTGACAGGTAACAGGGAGAGAGGGGCAGGGTGGTATGGTCTCTGTCCAGGTGTCTAGTTAGTTACCTGACAGGTCAACAGGGAGAGAGGGGCAGGGTGGTATGGTCTCTGTCCAGGTGTCTAGTTAGTTACCTGACAGGTAACAGGGAGAGAGGGGCAGGGTGGTATGGTCTCTGTCCAGGTGTCTAGTTAGTTACCTGACAGGTCCAGGAACAGGGAGAGAGGGGCAGGGTGGTATGGTCTCTGTCCAGGTGTCTAGTTAGTTACCTGACAGGTCCAGAACAGGGAGAGAGGGGCAGGGTGGTATGGTCTCTGTCCAGGTGTCTAGTTAGTTACCTGACAGGTCAAACAGGGAGAGAGGGCAGGGTGGTATGGTCTCTGTCCAGGTGTCTAGTTAGTTACCTGACAGGTCAAACAGGGAGAGAGGGGCAGGGTGGTATGGTCTCTGTCCAGGTGTCTAGTTAGTTACCTGACAGGTCCATAACAGGGAGAGAGGGGCAGGGTGGTATGGTCTCTGTCCAGGTGTCTAGTTAGTTACCTGACAGGTCCAGGTAACAGGGAGAGAGGGGCAGGGTGGTATGGTCTCTGTCCAGGTGTCTAGTTAGTTACCTGACAGGTAACAGGGAGAGAGGGGCAGGGTGGTATGGTCTCTGTCCAGGTGTCTAGTTAGTTACCTGACAGGTCCAGGTAACAGGGAGAGAGGGGCAGGGTGGTATGGTCTCTGTCCAGGTGTCTAGTTAGTTACCTGACAGGTAACAGGGAGAGAGGGGCAGGGTGGTATGGTCTCTGTCCAGGTGTCTAGTTAGTTACCTGACAGGTCAACAGGGAGAGAGAGGCAGGGTGGTATGGTCTCTGTCCAGGTGTCTAGTTAGTTACCTGACAGGTCCAGGTAACAGGGAGAGAGGGGCAGGGTGGTATGGTCTCTGTCCAGGTGTCTAGTTAGTTACCTGACAGGTAACAGGGAGAGAGGGGCAGGGTGGTATGGTCTCTGTCCAGGTGTCTAGTTAGTTACCTGACAGGTCCAGGTAACAGGGAGAGAGGGGCAGGGTGGTATGGTCTCTGTCCAGGTGTCTAGTTAGTTACCTGACAGGTAACAGGGAGAGAGGGGCAGGGTGGTATGGTCTCTGTCCAGGTGTCTAGTTAGTTACCTGACAGGTAACAGGGAGAGAGGGGCAGGGTGGTATGGTCTCTGTCCAGGTGTCTAGTTAGTTACCTGACAGGTAACAGGGAGAGAGAGGCAGGGTGGTATGGTCTCTGTCCAGGTGTCTAGTTAGTTACCTGACAGGTCAAACAGGGAGAGAGGGGCAGGGGTGGTATGGTCTCTGTCCAGGTGTCTAGTTAGTTACCTGACAGGTCGTAACAGGGAGAGAGGGGCAGGGTGGTATGGTCTCTGTCCAGGTGTCTAGTTAGTTACCTGACAGGTAACAGGGAGAGAGGGGCAGGGTGGTATGGTCTCTGTCCAGGTGTCTAGTTAGTTACCTGACAGGTCCAGGTAACAGGGAGAGAGGGGCAGGGTGGTATGGTCTCTGTCCAGGTGTCTAGTTAGTTACCTGACAGGTCCAGGTAACAGGGAGAGAGGGGCAGGGTGGTATGGTCTCTGTCCAGGTGTCTAGTTAGTTACCTGACAGGTCAAACAGGGAGAGAGGGGCAGGGTGGTATGGTCTCTGTCCAGGTGTCTAGTTAGTTACCTGACAGGTCCAGGTAACAGGGAGAGAGGGGCAGGGTGGTATGGTCTCTGTCCAGGTGTCTAGTTAGTTACCTGACAGGTCAGAACAGGGAGAGAGGGGCAGGGGTGGTATGGTCTCTGTCCAGGTGTCTAGTTAGTTACCTGACAGGTCCAGGTAACAGGGAGAGAGGGGCAGGGTGGTATGGTCTCTGTCCAGGTGTCTAGTTAGTTACCTGACAGGTCAACAGGGAGAGAGGGGCAGGGTGGTATGGTCTCTGTCCAGGTGTCTAGTTAGTTACCTGACAGGTCCAGGTAACAGGGAGAGAGGGGCAGGGTGGTATGGTCTCTGTCCAGGTGTCTAGTTAGTTACCTGACAGGTCCAGGTAACAGGGAGAGAGGGGCAGGGTGGTATGGTCTCTGTCCAGGTGTCTAGTTAGTTACCTGACAGGTAACAGGGAGAGAGGGGCAGGGTGGTATGGTCTCTGTCCAGGTGTCTAGTTAGTTACCTGACAGGTCCAGGTAACAGGGAGAGAGGGGCAGGGTGGTATGGTCTCTGTCCAGGTGTCTAGTTAGTTACCTGACAGGTAACAGGGAGAGAGGGGCAGGGTGGTATGGTCTCTGTCCAGGTGTCTAGTTAGTTACCTGACAGGTCCAGAACAGGGAGAGAGGGGCAGGGTGGTATGGTCTCTGTCCAGGTGTCTAGTTAGTTACCTGACAGGTCAAACAGGGAGAGAGGGGCAGGGTGGTATGGTCTCTGTCCAGGTGTCTAGTTAGTTACCTGACAGGTCAACAGGGAGAGAGGGGCAGGGTGGTATGGTCTCTGTCCAGGTGTCTAGTTAGTTACCTGATCCAGGTAACAGGGAGAGAGGGGCAGGGGTGGTATGGTCTCTGTCCAGGTGTCTAGTTAGTTACCTGACAGGTCCAGGTAACAGGGAGAGAGGGGCAGGGTGGTATGGTCTCTGTCCAGGTGTCTAGTTAGTTACCTGACAGGTCCAGTAACAGGGAGAGAGGGGCAGGGTGGTATGGTCTCTGTCCAGGTGTCTAGTTAGTTACCTGACAGGTCGGAACAGGGAGAGAGGGCAGGGTGGTATGGTCTCTGTCCAGGTGTCTAGTTAGTTACCTGACAGGTCCAGGTAACAGGGAGAGAGGGGCAGGGTGGTATGGTCTCTGTCCAGGTGTCTAGTTAGTTACCTGACAGGTCAAACAGGGAGAGAGGGGCAGGGTGGTATGGTCTCTGTCCAGGTGTCTAGTTAGTTACCTGACAGGTCAGAACAGGGAGAGAGGGCAGGGTGGTATGGTCTCTGTCCAGGTGTCTAGTTAGTTACCTGACAGGTCCAGGTAACAGGGAGAGAGGGGCAGGGTGGTATGGTCTCTGTCCAGGTGTCTAGTTAGTTACCTGACAGGTCCAGGTAACAGGGAGAGAGGGGCAGGGTGGTATGGTCTCTGTCCAGGTGTCTAGTTAGTTACCTGACAGGTAACAGGGAGAGAGGGGCAGGGTGGTATGGTCTCTGTCCAGGTGTCTGAGTTAGTTACCTGACAGGTAACAGGGAGAGAGGGGCAGGGTGGTATGGTCTCTGTCCAGGTGTCTAGTTAGTTACCTGACAGGTCCAGGTAACAGGGAGAGAGGGGCAGGGTGGTATGGTCTCTGTCCAGGTGTCTAGTTAGTTACCTGACAGGTCAACAGGGAGAGAGGGGCAGGGTGGTATGGTCTCTGTCCAGGTGTCTAGTTAGTTACCTGACAGGTAACAGGGAGAGAGGGGCAGGGTGGTATGGTCTCTGTCCAGGTGTCTAGTTAGTTACCTGACAGGTCCAGGTAACAGGGAGAGAGGGGCAGGGTGGTATGGTCTCTGTCCAGGTGTCTAGTTAGTTACCTGACAGGTAACAGGGAGAGAGGGGCAGGGTGGTATGGTCTCTGTCCAGGTGTCTAGTTAGTTACCTGACAGGTCCAGGTAACAGGGAGAGAGGGGCAGGGTGGTATGGTCTCTGTCCAGGTGTCTAGTTAGTTACCTGACAGGTAACAGGGAGAGAGGGGCAGGGTGGTATGGTCTCTGTCCAGGTGTCTAGTTAGTTACCTGACAGGTAACAGGGAGAGAGGGGCAGGGTGGTATGGTCTCTGTCCAGGTGTCTAGTTAGTTACCTGACAGGTCCAGGTAACAGGGAGAGAGGGGCAGGGTGGTATGGTCTCTGTCCAGGTGTCTAGTTAGTTACCTGACAGGTAACAGGGAGAGAGGGGCAGGGTGGTATGGTCTCTGTCCAGGTGTCTAGTTAGTTACCTGACAGGTCAGAACAGGGAGAGAGGGGCAGGGTGGTATGGTCTCTGTCCAGGTGTCTAGTTAGTTACCTGACAGGTAACAGGGAGAGAGGGCAGGGGTGGTATGGTCTCTGTCCAGGTGTCTAGTTAGTTACCTGACAGGTAACAGGGAGAGAGGGGCAGGGTGGTATGGTCTCTGTCCAGGTGTCTAGTTAGTTACCTGACAGGTAACAGGGAGAGAGGGGCAGGGTGGTATGGTCTCTGTCCAGGTGTCTAGTTAGTTACCTGACAGGTCAACAGGGAGAGAGGGGCAGGGTGGTATGGTCTCTGTCCAGGTGTCTAGTTAGTTACCTGACAGGTCCAGGTAACAGGGAGAGAGGGCAGGGTGGTATGGTCTCTGTCCAGGTGTCTAGTTAGTTACCTGACAGGTCCAGGTAACAGGGAGAGAGGGGCAGGGTGGTATGGTCTCTGTCCAGGTGTCTAGTTAGTTACCTGACAGGTCAACAGGGAGAGAGGGGCAGGGTGGTATGGTCTCTGTCCAGGTGTCTAGTTAGTTACCTGACAGGTCCAGAACAGGGAGAGAGGGGCAGGGTGGTATGGTCTCTGTCCAGGTGTCTAGTTAGTTACCTGACAGGTAACAGGGAGAGAGGGGCAGGGTGGTATGGTCTCTGTCCAGGTGTCTAGTTAGTTACCTGACAGGTCCAGGTAACAGGGAGAGAGGGGCAGGGTGGTATGGTCTCTGTCCAGGTGTCTAGTTAGTTACCTGACAGGTAACAGGGAGAGAGGGGCAGGGGTGGTATGGTCTCTGTCCAGGTGTCTAGTTAGTTACCTGACAGGTCGGTAACAGGGAGAGAGGGGCAGGGTGGTATGGTCTCTGTCCAGGTGTCTAGTTAGTTACCTGACAGGTAACAGGGAGAGAGAGGCAGGGTGGTATGGTCTCTGTCCAGGTGTCTAGTTAGTTACCTGACAGGTAACAGGGAGAGAGGGGCAGGGTGGTATGGTCTCTGTCCAGGTGTCTAGTTAGTTACCTGACAGGTAACAGGGAGAGAGGGGCAGGGTGGTATGGTCTCTGTCCAGGTGTCTAGTTAGTTACCTGACAGGTCCAGTAACAGGAGAGAGGGGCAGGGGTGGTATGGTCTCTGTCCAGGTGTCTAGTTAGTTACCTGACAGGTCAACAGGGAGAGAGGGCAGGGTGGTATGGTCTCTGTCCAGGTGTCTAGTTAGTTACCTGACAGGTAACAGGGAGAGAGGGGCAGGGTGGTATGGTCTCTGTCCAGGTGTCTAGTTAGTTACCTGACAGGTCCAGGTAACAGGGAGAGAGGGGCAGGGTGGTATGGTCTCTGTCCAGGTGTCTAGTTAGTTACCTGACAGGTCAACAGGGAGAGAGGGGCAGGGTGGTATGGTCTCTGTCCAGGTGTCTAGTTAGTTACCTGACAGGTAACAGGGAGAGAGGGGCAGGGTGGTATGGTCTCTGTCCAGGTGTCTAGTTAGTTACCTGACAGGTCCAGGAACAGGGAGAGAGGGGCAGGGTGGTATGGTCTCTGTCCAGGTGTCTAGTTAGTTACCTGACAGGTAACAGGGAGAGAGAGGGCAGGGTGGTATGGTCTCTGTCCAGGTGTCTAGTTAGTTACCTGACAGGTCCAGGTAACAGGGAGAGAGGGGGCAGGGTGGTATGGTCTCTGTCCAGGTGTCTAGTTAGTTACCTGACAGGTCCAGGTAACAGGGAGAGAGGGGCAGGGTGGTATGGTCTCTGTCCAGGTGTCTAGTTAGTTACCTGACAGGTAACAGGGAGAGAGGGGCAGGGTGGTATGGTCTCTGTCCAGGTGTCTAGTTAGTTACCTGACAGGTCCAGTAACAGGGAGAGAGAGGGCAGGGTGGTATGGTCTCTGTCCAGGTGTCTAGTTAGTTACCTGACAGGTAACAGGGAGAGAGAGGCAGGGTGGTATGGTCTCTGTCCAGGTGTCTAGTTAGTTACCTGACAGCAGGTAACAGGGAGAGAGGGGCAGGGTGGTATGGTCTCTGTCCAGGTGTCTAGTTAGTTACCTGACAGGTCCAGGTAACAGGGAGAGAGGGGCAGGGTGGTATGGTCTCTGTCCAGGTGTCTAGTTAGTTACCTGACAGGTCAGGTAACAGGGAGAGAGGGGCAGGGTGGTATGGTCTCTGTCCAGGTGTCTAGTTAGTTACCTGACAGGTCCAGGTAACAGGGAGAGAGGGGCAGGGTGGTATGGTCTCTGTCCAGGTGTCTAGTTAGTTACCTGACAGGTAACAGGGAGAGAGAGGCAGGGTGGTATGGTCTCTGTCCAGGTGTCTAGTTAGTTACCTGACAGGTCCAGTAACAGGGAGAGAGGGGCAGGGTGGTATGGTCTCTGTCCAGGTGTCTAGTTAGTTACCTGACAGGTCCAGGTAACAGGGAGAGAGGGGCAGGGTGGTATGGTCTCTGTCCAGGTGTCTAGTTAGTTACCTGACAGGTAAACAGGGAGAGAGAGGCAGGGTGGTATGGTCTCTGTCCAGGTGTCTAGTTAGTTACCTGACAGGTAACAGGGAGAGAGGGGCAGGGTGGTATGGTCTCTGTCCAGGTGTCTAGTTAGTTACCTGACAGGTAACAGGGAGAGAGGGGCAGGGTGGTATGGTCTCTGTCCAGGTGTCTAGTTAGTTACCTGACAGGTAACAGGGAGAGAGGGGCAGGGTGGTATGGTCTCTGTCCAGGTGTCTAGTTAGTTACCTGACAGGTCCAGGTAACAGGGAGAGAGGGCAGGGGTGGTATGGTCTCTGTCCAGGTGTCTAGTTAGTTACCTGACAGGTAACAGGAAGAGAGGGGCAGGGTGGTATGGTCTCTGTCCAGGTGTCTAGTTAGTTACCTGACAGGTCCAAACAGGGAGAGAGGGGGCAGGGTGGTATGGTCTCTGTCCAGGTGTCTAGTTAGTTACCTGACAGGTCCGGTAACAGGGAGAGAGGGGCAGGGTGGTATGGTCTCTGTCCAGGTGTCTAGTTAGTTACCTGACAGGTCCAGGTAACAGGGAGAGAGGGGCAGGGTGGTATGGTCTCTGTCCAGGTGTCTAGTTAGTTACCTGACAGGTCCAGGTAACAGGGAGAGAGAGGCAGGGTGGTATGGTCTCTGTCCAGGTGTCTAGTTAGTTACCTGACAGGTCCAGGAACAGGGAGAGAGGGGCAGGGTGGTATGGTCTCTGTCCAGGTGTCTAGTTAGTTACCTGACAGGTAACAGGGAGAGAGGGGCAGGGTGGTATGGTCTCTGTCCAGGTGTCTAGTTAGTTACCTGACAGGTCCAAACAGGGAGAGAGGGGCAGGGTGGTATGGTCTCTGTCCAGGTGTCTAGTTAGTTACCTGACAGGTCGGTAACAGGGAGAGAGGGGCAGGGGTGGTATGGTCTCTGTCCAGGTGTCTAGTTAGTTACCTGACAGGTCCAGGTAACAGGGAGAGAGGGGCAGGGTGGTATGGTCTCTGTCCAGGTGTCTAGTTAGTTACCTGACAGCCAGTAACAGGGAGAGAGGGGCAGGGTGGTATGGTCTCTGTCCAGGTGTCTAGTTAGTTACCTGACAGGTCCAGGTCAGGGAGAGAGGGGCAGGGTGGTATGGTCTCTGTCCAGGTGTCTAGTTAGTTACCTGACAGGTAACAGGAGAGAGGGGCAGGGTGGTATGGTCTCTGTCCAGGTGTCTAGTTAGTTACCTGACAGGTCCGGTAACAGGGAGAGAGGGCAGGGTGGTATGGTCTCTGTCCAGGTGTCTAGTTAGTTACCTGACAGGTCCAGGTAACAGGGAGAGAGGGGCAGGGTGGTATGGTCTCTGTCCAGGTGTCTAGTTAGTTACCTGACAGGTAACAGGGAGAGAGGGGCAGGGTGGTATGGTCTCTGTCCAGGTGTCTAGTTAGTTACCTGACAGGTAACAGGGAGAGAGGGCAGGGGTGGTATGGTCTCTGTCCAGGTGTCTAGTTAGTTACCTGACAGGTAACAGGGAGAGAGGGGCAGGGTGGTATGGTCTCTGTCCAGGTGTCTAGTTAGTTACCTGACAGGTCAACAGGGAGAGAGAGGCAGGGGTGGTATGGTCTCTGTCCAGGTGTCTAGTTAGTTACCTGACAGGTAACAGGAGAGAGGGGCAGGGTGGTATGGTCTCTGTCCAGGTGTCTAGTTAGTTACCTGACAGGTCAAACAGGGAGAGAGAGGGGCAGGGTGGTATGGTCTCTGTCCAGGTGTCTAGTTAGTTACCTGACAGGTCTAACAGGGAGAGAGGGGCAGGGTGGTATGGTCTCTGTCCAGGTGTCTAGTTAGTTACCTGACAGGTAACAGGGAGAGAGGGGCAGGGTGGTATGGTCTCTGTCCAGGTGTCTAGTTAGTTACCTGACAGGTCAGTAACAGGGAGAGAGGGCAGGGTGGTATGGTCTCTGTCCAGGTGTCTAGTTAGTTACCTGACAGGTAACAGGGAGAGAGGGGCAGGGTGGTATGGTCTCTGTCCAGGTGTCTAGTTAGTTACCTGACAGGTAACAGGGAGAGAGGGGCAGGGTGGTATGGTCTCTGTCCAGGTGTCTAGTTAGTTACCTGACAGGTAACAGGGAGAGAGAGGCAGGGTGGTATGGTCTCTGTCCAGGTGTCTAGTTAGTTACCTGACAGGTCAACAGGGAGAGAGGGGCAGGTGGTATGGTCTCTGTCCAGGTGTCTAGTTAGTTACCTGACAGGTAACAGGGAGAGAGGGCAGGGTGGTATGGTCTCTGTCCAGGTGTCTAGTTAGTTACCTGACAGCTCCAGGTAACAGGGAGAGAGGGGCAGGGGTGGTATGGTCTCTGTCCAGGTGTCTAGTTAGTTACCTGACAGGTAACAGGGAGAGAGGGGCAGGGTGGTATGGTCTCTGTCCAGGTGTCTAGTTAGTTACCTGACAGGTCCAGTAACAGGGAGAGAGGGGCAGGGTGGTATGGTCTCTGTCCAGGTGTCTAGTTAGTTACCTGACAGGTCCAGTAACAGGGAGAGAGGGGCAGGGTGGTATGGTCTCTGTCCAGGTGTCTAGTTAGTTACCTGACAGGTCCAGGTAACAGGGAGAGAGGGGCAGGGGTGGTATGGTCTCTGTCCAGGTGTCTAGTTAGTTACCTGACAGGTAACAGGGAGAGAGGGGCAGGGGTGGTATGGTCTCTGTCCAGGTGTCTAGTTAGTTACCTGACAGGTCCATAACAGGGAGAGAGGGGCAGGGTGGTATGGTCTCTGTCCAGGTGTCTAGTTAGTTACCTGACAGGGTAACAGGGAGAGAGGGGCAGGGTGGTATGGTCTCTGTCCAGGTGTCTAGTTAGTTACCTGACAGGTCCAGGTAACAGGGAGAGAGGGGCAGGGTGGTATGGTCTCTGTCCAGGTGTCTAGTTAGTTACCTGACAGGTCCAACAGGGAGAGAGGGGCAGGGTGGTATGGTCTCTGTCCAGGTGTCTAGTTAGTTACCTGACAGGTAACAGGGAGAGAGGGGCAGGGTGGTATGGTCTCTGTCCAGGTGTCTAGTTAGTTACCTGACAGGTCCAGGTAACAGGGAGAGAGGGGCAGGGTGGTATGGTCTCTGTCCAGGTGTCTAGTTAGTTACCTGACAGGTCCAGGTAACAGGGAGAGAGGGGCAGGGTGGTATGGTCTCTGTCCAGGTGTCTAGTTAGTTACCTGACAGGCGTAACAGGGAGAGAGAGGCAGGGTGGTATGGTCTCTGTCCAGGTGTCTAGTTAGTTACCTGACAGGTAACAGGGAGAGAGGGGCAGGGTGGTATGGTCTCTGTCCAGGTGTCTAGTTAGTTACCTGACAGGTAACAGGGAGAGAGGGGCAGGGTGGTATGGTCTCTGTCCAGGTGTCTAGTTAGTTACCTGACAGGTCCATAACAGGGAGAGAGGGGGCAGGGGTGGTATGGTCTCTGTCCAGGTGTCTAGTTAGTTACCTGACAGGTAACAGGGAGAGAGAGGCAGGGTGGTATGGTCTCTGTCCAGGTGTCTAGTTAGTTACCTGACAGGTCCAGGTAACAGGGAGAGAGGGGCAGGGTGGTATGGTCTCTGTCCAGGTGTCTAGTTAGTTACCTGACAGGTCCTAACAGGGAGAGAGGGGCAGGGTGGTATGGTCTCTGTCCAGGTGTCTAGTTAGTTACCTGACAGGTAACAGGGAGAGAGAGGCAGGGTGGTATGGTCTCTGTCCAGGTGTCTAGTTAGTTACCTGACAGGTAACAGGGAGAGAGGGGCAGGGTGGTATGGTCTCTGTCCAGGTGTCTAGTTAGTTACCTGACAGGTAACAGGGAGAGAGAGGCAGGGGTGGTATGGTCTCTGTCCAGGTGTCTAGTTAGTTACCTGACAGGTCCAGTAACAGGGAGAGAGGGGCAGGGGTGGTATGGTCTCTGTCCAGGTGTCTAGTTAGTTACCTGACAGGTCCAGGTAACAGGGAGAGAGGGGCAGGGTGGTATGGTCTCTGTCCAGGTGTCTAGTTAGTTACCTGACAGCCGTAACAGGGAGAGAGGGGCAGGGTGGTATGGTCTCTGTCCAGGTGTCCAGTTAGTTACCTGACAGGTCCAGGTAACAGGGAGAGAGAGGCAGGGTGGTATGGTCTCTGTCCAGGTGTCTAGTTAGTTACCTGACAGGTAACAGGGAGAGAGAGGGCAGGGTGGTATGGTCTCTGTCCAGGTGTCTAGTTAGTTACCTGACAGGTCCAGGTAACAGGGAGAGAGAGGCAGGGTGGTATGGTCTCTGTCCAGGTGTCTAGTTAGTTACCTGACAGGTCCAGGTAACAGGGAGAGAGGGGCAGGGTGGTATGGTCTCTGTCCAGGTGTCTAGTTAGTTACCTGACAGGTAACAGGGAGAGAGAGGGCAGGGTGGTATGGTCTCTGTCCAGGTGTCTAGTTAGTTACCTGACAGGTCAAACAGGGAGAGAGGGGCAGGGTGGTATGGTCTCTGTCCAGGTGTCTAGTTAGTTACCTGACAGGTCCGAACAGGAAGAGAGGCAGGGTGGTATGGTCTCTGTCCAGGTGTCTAGTTAGTTACCTGACAGGTAACAGGGAGAGAGGGCAGGAGTGGTATGGTCTCTGTCAGGTGTCTAGTTAGTTACCTGACAGGTCCAGGTAACAGGAGAGAGGGGCAGGGTGGTATGGTCTCTGTCCAGGTGTCTAGTTAGTTACCTGACAGGTAACAGGGAGAGAGGGGCAGGGTGGTATGGTCTCTGTCCAGGTGTCTAGTTAGTTACCTGACAGGTCCAACAGGGAGAGAGGGGCAGGGTGGTATGGTCTCTGTCCAGGTGTCTAGTTAGTTACCTGACAGGTAACAGGGAGAGAGGGGCAGGGTGGTATGGTCTCTGTCCAGGTGTCTAGTTAGTTACCTGACAGGTAACAGGGAGAGAGGGGCAGGGTGGTATGGTCTCTGTCCAGGTGTCTAGTTAGTTACCTGACAGGTCCGGAACAGGGAGAGAGGGGCAGGGTGGTATGGTCTCTGTCCAGGTGTCTAGTTAGTTACCTGACAGTCCGTAACAGGGAGAGAGGGGCAGGGGTGGTATGGTCTCTGTCCAGGTGTCTAGTTAGTTACCTGACAGGTCCGGTAACAGGGAGAGAGGGGCAGGGTGGTATGGTCTCTGTCCAGGTGTCTAGTTAGTTACCTGACAGGTAACAGGGAGAGAGGGGCAGGGTGGTATGGTCTCTGTCCAGGTGTCTAGTTAGTTACCTGACAGGTAACAGGGAGAGAGGGGCAGGGTGGTATGGTCTCTGTCCAGGTGTCTAGTTAGTTACCTGACAGGTAACAGGGAGAGAGGGGCAGGGTGGTATGGTCTCTGTCCAGGTGTCTAGTTAGTTACCTGACAGGTAACAGGGAGAGAGGGGCAGGGTGGTATGGTCTCTGTCCAGGTGTCTAGTTAGTTACCTGACAGGTCCAGGTAACAGGGAGAGAGGGGCAGGGTGGTATGGTCTCTGTCCAGGTGTCTAGTTAGTTACCTGACAGGTCCAGGTAACAGGGAGAGAGGGGCAGGGTGGTATGGTCTCTGTCCAGGTGTCTAGTTAGTTACCTGACAGGTAACAGGGAGAGAGGGGCAGGGTGGTATGGTCTCTGTCCAGGTGTCTAGTTAGTTACCTGACAGGTCCAGGTAACAGGGAGAGAGGGGCAGGGTGGTATGGTCTCTGTCCAGGTGTCTAGTTAGTTACCTGACAGGTAACAGGGAGAGAGGGGCAGGGTGGTATGGTCTCTGTCCAGGTGTCTAGTTAGTTACCTGACAGGTCCAGGTAACAGGGAGAGAGGGGCAGGGTGGTATGGTCTCTGTCCAGGTGTCTAGTTAGTTACCTGACAGGTAACAGGGAGAGAGGGGCAGGGTGGTATGGTCTCTGTCCAGGTGTCTAGTTAGTTACCTGACAGGTCCAGGTAACAGGGAGAGAGGGGCAGGGTGGTATGGTCTCTGTCCAGGTGTCTAGTTAGTTACCTGACAGGTAACAGGGAGAGAGAGGCAGGGTGGTATGGTCTCTGTCCAGGTGTCTAGTTAGTTACCTGACAGGTCCAGGTAACAGGGAGAGAGGGCAGGGTGGTATGGTCTCTGTCCAGGTGTCTAGTTAGTTACCTGACAGGTCCGTAACAGGGAGAGAGGGGCAGGGTGGTATGGTCTCTGTCCAGGTGTCTAGTTAGTTACCTGACAGGTCCAACAGGGAGAGAGGGGCAGGGTGGTATGGTCTCTGTCCAGGTGTCTAGTTAGTTACCTGACAGGTAACAGGGAGAGAGGGGCAGGGTGGTATGGTCTCTGTCCAGGTGTCTAGTTAGTTACCTGACAGGTCAACAGGGAGAGAGGGGCAGGGTGGTATGGTCTCTGTCCAGGTGTCTAGTTAGTTACCTGACAGGTCAACAGGGAGAGAGGGGCAGGGTGGTATGGTCTCTGTCCAGGTGTCTAGTTAGTTACCTGACAGGTCCAGGTAACAGGGAGAGAGGGCAGGGTGGTATGGTCTCTGTCCAGGTGTCTAGTTAGTTACCTGACAGGTCCAGGTAACAGGAGAGAGGGGCAGGGTGGTATGGTCTCTGTCCAGGTGTCTAGTTAGTTACCTGACAGGTAACAGGGAGAGAGAGGCAGGGTGGTATGGTCTCTGTCCAGGTGTCTAGTTAGTTACCTGACAGGTCCAGGTAACAGGGAGAGAGAGGCAGGGTGGTATGGTCTCTGTCCAGGTGTCTAGTTAGTTACCTGACAGGTAACAGGGAGAGAGAGGCAGGTGGTATGGTCTCTGTCCAGGTGTCTAGTTAGTTACCTGACAGGTCCAGGTAACAGGGAGAGAGGGGCAGGGTGGTATGGTCTCTGTCCAGGTGTCTAGTAGTTACCTGACAGGTAACAGGGAGAGAGGGGCAGGGTGGTATGGTCTCTGTCCAGGTGTCTAGTTAGTTACCTGACAGCTCCAGGTAACAGGGAGAGAGGCAGGGTGGTATGGTCTCTGTCCAGGTGTCTAGTTAGTTACCTGACAGGTCCAACAGGGAGAGAGGGGCAGGGTGGTATGGTCTCTGTCCAGGTGTCTAGTTAGTTACCTGACAGGTCCAGGTAACAGGGAGAGAGAGGGCAGGGTGGTATGGTCTCTGTCCAGGTGTCTAGTTAGTTACCTGACAGGTAACAGGAGAGAGGGGCAGGGTGGTATGGTCTCTGTCCAGGTGTCTAGTTAGTTACCTGACAGGTCCAACAGGAGAGAGAGGGCAGGGTGGTATGGTCTCTGTCCAGGTGTCTAGTTAGTTACCTGACAGGTAACAGGGAGAGAGGGGCAGGGTGGTATGGTCTCTGTCCAGGTGTCTAGTTAGTTACCTGACAGGTAACAGGGAGAGAGGGGCAGGGTGGTATGGTCTCTGTCCAGGTGTCTAGTTAGTTACCTGACAGCTCCAGGTAACAGGGAGAGAGGGGCAGGGTGGTATGGTCTCTGTCCAGGTGTCTAGTTAGTTACCTGACAGGTCCATAACAGGGAGAGAGGGGCAGGGTGGTATGGTCTCTGTCCAGGTGTCTAGTTAGTTACCTGACAGGTCCAGGTAACAGGGAGAGAGGGGCAGGGTGGTATGGTCTCTGTCCAGGTGTCTCAGTTAGTTACCTGACAGGTAACAGGGAGAGAGGGGCAGGGTGGTATGGTCTCTGTCCAGGTGTCTAGTTTGTTACCTGACAGGTAACAGGGAGAGAGGGGCAGGGTGGTATGGTCTCTGTCCAGGTGTCTAGTTAGTTACCTGACAGGTCCAGAACAGGGAGAGAGGGGCAGGGTGGTATGGTCTCTGTCCAGGTGTCTAGTTAGTTACCTGACAGGTCCAGGTAACAGGGAGAGAGGGGCAGGGTGGTATGGTCTCTGTCCAGGTGTCTAGTTAGTTACCTGACAGGTAACAGGGAGAGAGAGGGCAGGGGTGGTATGGTCTCTGTCCAGGTGTCTAGTTAGTTACCTGACAGGTAACAGGGAGAGAGGGGCAGGGTGGTATGGTCTCTGTCCAGGTGTCTAGTTAGTTACCTGACAGGTCCAGGTAACAGGGAGAGAGGGGCAGGGTGGTATGGTCTCTGTCCAGGTGTCTAGTTAGTTACCTGACAGGTAACAGGGAGAGAGGGGCAGGGTGGTATGGTCTCTGTCCAGGTGTCTAGTTAGTTACCTGACAGGTAACAGGGAGAGAGGGGCAGGGTGGTATGGTCTCTGTCCAGGTGTCTAGTTAGTTACCTGACAGGTCCAGGTAACAGGGAGAGAGGGCAGGGTGGTATGGTCTCTGTCCAGGTGTCTAGTTAGTTACCTGACAGGTCAACAGGGAGAGAGAGGGCAGGGTGGTATGGTCTCTGTCCAGGTGTCTAGTTAGTTACCTGACAGGTCCAGGTAACAGGGAGAGAGGGGCAGGGTGGTATGGTCTCTGTCCAGGTGTCTAGTTAGTTACCTGACAGGTCCAGGTAACAGGGAGAGAGGGGCAGGGTGGTATGGTCTCTGTCCAGGTGTCTAGTTAGTTACCTGACAGGTAACAGGGAGAGAGGGGCAGGGTGGTATGGTCTCTGTCCAGGTGTCTAGTTAGTTACCTGACAGGTCCAGGTAACAGGGAGAGAGGGGCAGGGTGGTATGGTCTCTGTCCAGGTGTCTAGTTAGTTACCTGACAGGTAACAGGGAGAGAGGGGCAGGGTGGTATGGTCTCTGTCCAGGTGTCTAGTTAGTTACCTGACAGGTAACAGGGAGAGAGGGCAGGGGTGGTATGGTCTCTGTCCAGGTGTCTAGTTAGTTACCTGACAGGTCCAGGAACAGGGAGAGAGGGGCAGGGTGGTATGGTCTCTGTCCAGGTGTCTAGTTAGTTACCTGACAGGTCCAGGTAACAGGGAGAGAGGGGCAGGGTGGTATGGTCTCTGTCCAGGTGTCTAGTTAGTTACCTGACAGGTAACAGGGAGAGAGGGGCAGGGTGGTATGGTCTCTGTCCAGGTGTCTAGTTAGTTACCTGACAGGTCCAGGTAACAGGGAGAGAGGGGCAGGGTGGTATGGTCTCTGTCCAGGTGTCTAGTTAGTTACCTGACAGGTCAACAGGGAGAGAGAGGCAGGGTGGTATGGTCTCTGTCCAGGTGTCTAGTTAGTTACCTGACAGGTAACAGGGAGAGAGAGGGCAGGGTGGTATGGTCTCTGTCCAGGTGTCCTAGTTAGTTACCTGACAGGTCCAGGTAACAGGGAGAGAGGGGCAGGGTGGTATGGTCTCTGTCCAGGTGTCTAGTTAGTTACCTGACAGGTCAAACAGGGAGAGAGAGGCAGGGTGGTATGGTCTCTGTCCAGGTGTCTAGTTAGTTACCTGACAGGTAGAACAGGGAGAGAGAGGGCAGGGTGGTATGGTCTCTGTCCAGGTGTCTAGTTAGTTACCTGACAGGTAACAGGGAGAGAGGGGCAGGAGTGGTGTGGTCTCTGTCCAGGTGTCTAGTTAGTTACCTGACAGGTGAACAGGGAGAGAGGGGCAGGGTGGTATGGTCTCTGTCCAGGTGTCTAGTTGAAGTTACCTGACAGGTCCAGGTAACAGGGAGAGAGGGGCAGGGTGGTATGGTCTCTGTCCAGGTGTCTAGTTAGTTACCTGACAGGTCCAGGTAACAGGGAGAGAGGGGCAGGGTGGTATGGTCTCTGTCCAGGTGTCTAGTTAGTTACCTGACAGGTAACAGGGAGAGAGGGGCAGGGTGGTATGGTCTCTGTCCAGGTGTCTAGTTAGTTACCTGACAGGTCAACAGGGAGAGAGGGGCAGGGTGGTATGGTCTCTGTCCAGGTGTCTAGTTAGTTACCTGACAGGTCCAGGTAACAGGGAGAGAGGGGCAGGGTGGTATGGTCTCTGTCCAGGTGTCTAGTTAGTTACCTGACAGGTCCAGTAACAGGGAGAGAGGGGCAGGGTGGTATGGTCTCTGTCCAGGTGTCTAGTTAGTTACCTGACAGGTCAAACAGGGAGAGAGGGGCAGGGTGGTATGGTCTCTGTCCAGGTGTCTAGTTAGTTACCTGACAGGTCCAGGTAACAGGGAGAGAGGGGCAGGGTGGTATGGTCTCTGTCCAGGTGTCTAGTTAGTTACCTGACAGGTCCAGGTAACAGGGAGAGAGGGGCAGGGTGGTATGGTCTCTGTCCAGGTGTCTAGTTAGTTACCTGACAGGTAACAGGGAGAGAGGGGCAGGGTGGTATGGTCTCTGTCCAGGTGTCTAGTTAGTTACCTGACAGGTCCAGGTAACAGGGAGAGAGGGGCAGGGTGGTATGGTCTCTGTCCAGGTGTCTAGTTAGTTACCTGACAGGTCCAGGTAACAGGGAGAGAGAGGCAGGGTGGTATGGTCTCTGTCCAGGTGTCTAGTTAGTTACCTGACAGGTAACAGGGAGAGAGGGGCAGGGGTGGTATGGTCTCTGTCCAGGTGTCTAGTTAGTTACCTGACAGGTAACAGGGAGAGAGGGGCAGGGTGGTATGGTCTCTGTCCAGGTGTCTAGTTAGTTACCTGACAGGTCAAACAGGGAGAGAGGGGCAGGGTGGTATGGTCTCTGTCCAGGTGTCTAGTTAGTTACCTGACAGGTCAACAGGGAGAGAGAGGGCAGGGTGGTATGGTCTCTGTCCAGGTGTCTAGTTAGTTACCTGACAGGTAACAGGGAGAGAGGGGCAGGGTGGTATGGTCTCTGTCCAGGTGTCTAGTTAGTTACCTGACAGGTAACAGGGAGAGAGGGGCAGGGTGGTATGGTCTCTGTCCAGGTGTCTAGTTAGTTACCTGACAGGTCCAGGTAACAGGGAGAGAGGGGCAGGGTGGTATGGTCTCTGTCCAGGTGTCTAGTTAGTTACCTGACAGGTCCAGGTAACAGGGAGAGAGGGGCAGGGTGGTATGGTCTCTGTCCAGGTGTCTAGTTAGTTACCTGACAGGTAACAGGGAGAGAGGGGCAGGGTGGTATGGTCTCTGTCCAGGTGTCTAGTTAACCTGACAGGTAACAGGAGAGAGAGGGCAGGGTGGTATGGTCTCTGTCCAGGTGTCTAGTTAGTTACCTGACAGGTAGTAACAGGGAGAGAGGGGCAGGGTGGTATGGTCTCTGTCCAGGTGTCTAGTTAGTTACCTGACAGGTCCGTAACAGGGAGAGAGGGGCAGGGTGGTATGGTCTCTGTCCAGGTGTCTAGTTAGTTACCTGACAGGTCGGAACAGGGAGAGAGGGGCAGGGTGGTATGGTCTCTGTCCAGGTGTCTAGTTAGTTACCTGACAGGTCCAGGTAACAGGGAGAGAGGGGCAGGGTGGTATGGTCTCTGTCCAGGTGTCTAGTTAGTTACCTGACAGGTCCAGGTAACAGGGAGAGAGGGGCAGGGTGGTATGGTCTCTGTCCAGGTGTCTAGTTAGTTACCTGACAGGTAACAGGGAGAGAGGGGCAGGGTGGTATGGTCTCTGTCCAGGTGTCTAGTTAGTTACCTGACAGGTCGGTAACAGGGAGAGAGAGGCAGGGTGGTATGGTCTCTGTCCAGGTGTCTGAGTTAGTTACCTGACAGGTCCAGGTAACAGGGAGAGAGAGGCAGGGTGGTATGGTCTCTGTCCAGGTGTCTAGTTAGTTACCTGACAGGTAACAGGGAGAGAGGGGCAGGGTGGTATGGTCTCTGTCCAGGTGTCTAGTTAGTTACCTGACAGGTAACAGGGAGAGAGGGGCAGGGTGGTATGGTCTCTGTCCAGGTGTCTAGTTAGTTACCTGACAGGTAAACAGGGAGAGAGGGGCAGGGTGGTATGGTCTCTGTCCAGGTGTCTAGTTAGTTACCTGACAGGTAACAGGGAGAGAGGGGCAGGGTGGTATGGTCTCTGTCCAGGTGTCTAGTTAGTTACCTGACAGGTCCAGGTAACAGGGAGAGAGGGGCAGGGTGGTATGGTCTCTGTCCAGGTGTCTAGTTAGTTACCTGACAGGTCCAGGTAACAGGGAGAGAGGGGCAGGGTGGTATGGTCTCTGTCCAGGTGTCTAGTTAGTTACCTGACAGGTAACAGGGAGAGAGGGGCAGGGTGGTATGGTCTCTGTCCAGGTGTCTAGTTAGTTACCTGACAGGTCCAGGTAACAGGGAGAGAGGGGCAGGGTGGTATGGTCTCTGTCCAGGTGTCTAGTTAGTTACCTGACAGGTAACAGGGAGAGAGGGGCAGGGTGGTATGGTCTCTGTCCAGGTGTCTAGTTAGTTACCTGACAGGTAACAGGGAGAGAGGGGCAGGGTGGTATGGTCTCTGTCCAGGTGTCTAGTTAGTTACCTGACAGGTAACAGGGAGAGAGGGGCAGGTGGTATGGTCTCTGTCCAGGTGTCTAGTTAGTTACCTGACAGGTAACAGGGAGAGAGGGGCAGGGTGGTATGGTCTCTGTCCAGGTGTCTAGTTAGTTACCTGACAGGTAACAGGAGAGAGAGGCAGGGTGGTATGGTCTCTGTCCAGGTGTCTAGTTAGTTACCTGACAGGTAACAGGGAGAGAGGGGCAGGGGTGGTATGGTCTCTGTCCAGGTGTCTAGTTAGTTACCTGACAGGTAACAGGGAGAGAGAGGCAGGGTGGTATGGTCTCTGTCCAGGTGTCTAGTTAGTTACCTGACAGGTCCAAACAGGGAGAGAGGGGCAGGGTGGTATGGTCTCTGTCCAGGTGTCTAGTTAGTTACCTGACAGGTAACAGGGAGAGAGGGGCAGGGTGGTATGGTCTCTGTCCAGGTGTCTAGTTAGTTACCTGACAGGTCAACAGGGAGAGAGGGGCAGGGGTGGTATGGTCTCTGTCCAGGTGTCTAGTTAGTTACCTGACAGGTCCAGGTAACAGGGAGAGAGGGGCAGGGTGGTATGGTCTCTGTCCAGGTGTCTAGTTAGTTACCTGACAGGTCCAGGTAACAGGGAGAGAGGGGCAGGGTGGTATGGTCTCTGTCCAGGTGTCTAGTTAGTTACCTGACAGGTAACAGGGAGAGAGGGGCAGGGTGGTATGGTCTCTGTCCAGGTGTCTAGTTAGTTACCTGACAGGTCCAGGTAACAGGAGAGAGGGGCAGGGTGGTATGGTCTCTGTCCAGGTGTCTAGTTAGTTACCTGACAGGTCCAGGTAACAGGGAGAGAGGGGCAGGGTGGTATGGTCTCTGTCCAGGTGTCTCAGTTAGTTACCTGACAGGTAACAGGGAGAGAGGGGCAGGGTGGTATGGTCTCTGTCCAGGTGTCTAGTTAGTTACCTGACAGGTAACAGGGAGAGAGGGGCAGGGGTGGTATGGTCTCTGTCCAGGTGTCTAGTTAGTTACCTGACAGGTCAACAGGGAGAGAGGGGCAGGGTGGTATGGTCTCTGTCCAGGTGTCTAGTTAGTTACCTGACAGGTCCAGGAACAGGGAGAGAGGGGCAGGGTGGTATGGTCTCTGTCCAGGTGTCTAGTTAGTTACCTGACAGGTCCAGGTAACAGGGAGAGAGAGGCAGGGTGGTATGGTCTCTGTCCAGGTGTCTAGTTAGTTACCTGACAGGTAACAGGAGAGAGAGAGGCAGGGTGGTATGGTCTCTGTCCAGGTGTCTAGTTAGTTACCTGACAGGTAACAGGGAGAGAGGGGCAGGGTGGTATGGTCTCTGTCCAGGTGTCTAGTTAGTTACCTGACAGGTAACAGGGAGAGAGGGGCAGGGTGGTATGGTCTCTGTCCAGGTGTCTAGTTAGTTACCTGACAGGTCCAGTAACAGGGAGAGAGGGGCAGGGTGGTGTGGTCTCTGTCCAGGTGTCTAGTTAGTTACCTGACAGGTCAAACAGGGAGAGAGGGGCAGGGGTGGTATGGTCTCTGTCCAGGTGTCTAGTTAGTTACCTGACAGGTCAACAGGGAGAGAGGGGCAGGGTGGTATGGTCTCTGTCCAGGTGTCTAGTTAGTTACCTGACAGGTCCAGGTAACAGGGAGAGAGAGGCAGGGTGGTATGGTCTCTGTCCAGGTGTCTAGTTAGTTACCTGACAGGTCAACAGGGAGAGAGGGGCAGGGTGGTATGGTCTCTGTCCAGGTGTCTAGTTAGTTACCTGACAGGTCCAGGTAACAGGGAGAGAGGGGCAGGGTGGTATGGTCTCTGTCCAGGTGTCTAGTTAGTTACCTGACAGGTCCAGGTAACAGGGAGAGAGGGGCAGGGTGGTATGGTCTCTGTCCAGGTGTCTAGTTAGTTACCTGACAGGTCCAGGTAACAGGGAGAGAGGGGCAGGGTGGTATGGTCTCTGTCCAGGTGTCTAGTTAGTTACCTGACAGGTCCAGGTAACAGGGAGAGAGGGGCAGGGTGGTATGGTCTCTGTCCAGGTGTCTAGTTAGTTACCTGACAGGTATCAGGGAGAGAGGGGCAGGGTGGTATGGTCTCTGTCCAGGTGTCTAGTTAGTTACCTGACAGGTAACAGGGAGAGAGGGGCAGGGTGGTATGGTCTCTGTCCAGGTGTCTAGTTAGTTACCTGACAGGTAAACAGGGAGAGAGGGGCAGGGTGGTATGGTCTCTGTCCAGGTGTCTAGTTAGTTACCTGACAGGTCAACAGGGAGAGAGGGGCAGGGTGGTATGGTCTCTGTCCAGGTGTCTAGTTAGTTACCTGACAGGTAACAGGGAGAGAGGGGCAGGGTGGTATGGTCTCTGTCCAGGTGTCTAGTTAGTTACCTGACAGGTCCATAACAGGGAGAGAGGGGCAGGGTGGTATGGTCTCTGTCCAGGTGTCTAGTTAGTTACCTGACAGGTAACAGGGAGAGAGGGGCAGGGTGGTATGGTCTCTGTCCAGGTGTCTAGTTAGTTACCTGACAGGTCCAGGTAACAGGAGAGAGGGGCAGGGTGGTATGGTCTCTGTCCAGGTGTCTAGTTAGTTACCTGACAGGTAACAGGGAGAGAGGGGCAGGGTGGTATGGTCTCTGTCCAGGTGTCTAGTTAGTTACCTGACAGGTCCAGGTAACAGGGAGAGAGGGGCAGGGTGGTGTGGTCTCTGTCCAGGTGTCTAGTTAGTTACCTGACAGGCGTAACAGGGAGAGAGGGGCAGGGTGGTATGGTCTCTGTCCAGGTGTCTAGTTAGTTACCTGACAGCGTAACAGGGAGAGAGAGGCAGGGTGGTATGGTCTCTGTCCAGGTGTCTAGTTAGTTACCTGACAGGTAACAGGGAGAGAGGGGCAGGGTGGTATGGTCTCTGTCCAGGTGTCTAGTTAGTTACCTGACAGGTAACAGGGAGAGAGGGGCAGGGGTGGTATGGTCTCTGTCCAGGTGTCTAGTTAGTTACCTGACAGCTCCAGGTAACAGGGAGAGAGGGGCAGGGTGGTATGGTCTCTGTCCAGGTGTCTAGTTATCCTGACAGGTAACAGGGAGAGAGGGGCAGGTGGTATGGTCTCTGTCCAGGTGTCTAGTTAGTTACCTGACAGCTCCAGGTAACAGGGAGAGAGGGGCAGGGTGGTATGGTCTCTGTCCAGGTGTCTAGTTAGTTACCTGACAGGTCCATAACAGGGAGAGAGGGGCAGGGTGGTATGGTCTCTGTCCAGGTGTCTAGTTAGTTACCTGACAGGTCCAAACAGGGAGAGAGGGGCAGGGTGGTATGGTCTCTGTCCAGGTGTCTAGTTAGTTACCTGACAGGTCCAGGTAACAGGGAGAGAGGGGCAGGGTGGTATGGTCTCTGTCCAGGTGTCTAGTTAGTTACCTGACAGGTAACAGGGAGAGAGGGGCAGGGTGGTATGGTCTCTGTCCAGGTGTCTAGTTAGTTACCTGACAGGTCAGTAACAGGGAGAGAGGGGCAGGGTGGTATGGTCTCTGTCCAGGTGTCTAGTTAGTTACCTGACAGGTAACAGGAGAGAGGGGGCAGGTGGTATGGTCTCTGTCCAGGTGTCTAGTTAGTTACCTGACAGGTCCAGGTAACAGGGAGAGAGGGGCAGGGGTGGTATGGTCTCTGTCCAGGTGTCTAGTTAGTTACCTGACAGCTCCAGGTAACAGGGAGAGAGGGGCAGGGTGGTATGGTCTCTGTCCAGGTGTCTAGTTAGTTACCTGACAGGTCCAGGTAACAGGGAGAGAGGGGCAGGGTGGTATGGTCTCTGTCCAGGTGTCTAGTTAGTTACCTGACAGGTCCAGGTAACAGGGAGAGAGGGGCAGGGTGGTATGGTCTCTGTCCAGGTGTCTAGTTAGTTACCTGACAGGTCCAGGTAACAGGGAGAGAGAGGCAGGGTGGTATGGTCTCTGTCCAGGTGTCTAGTTAGTTACCTGACAGGTAACAGGGAGAGAGGGGCAGGGGTGGTATGGTCTCTGTCCAGGTGTCTAGTTAGTTACCTGACAGGTAACAGGGAGAGAGGGGCAGGGGTGGTATGGTCTCTGTCCAGGTGTCTAGTTAGTTACCTGACAGGTAACAGGGAGAGAGGGGCAGGGTGGTATGGTCTCTGTCCAGGTGTCTAGTTAGTTACCTGACAGGTAACAGGGAGAGAGGGGCAGGGTGGTATGGTCTCTGTCCAGGTGTCTAGTTAGTTACCTGACAGGTAACAGGGAGAGAGGGGCAGGGGTGGTATGGTCTCTGTCCAGGTGTCTAGTTAGTTACCTGACAGGTAACAGGAGAGAGAGGGCAGGGTGGTATGGTCTCTGTCCAGGTGTCTAGTTAGTTACCTGACAGGTAACAGGGAGAGAGGGGCAGGGTGGTATGGTCTCTGTCCAGGTGTCTAGTTAGTTACCTGACAGGTAACAGGGAGAGAGGGGCAGGGTGGTATGGTCTCTGTCCAGGTGTCTAGTTAGTTACCTGACAGGTCCAGGTAACAGGGAGAGAGGGGCAGGGGTGGTATGGTCTCTGTCCAGGTGTCTAGTTAGTTACCTGACAGGTCCAGGTAACAGGGAGAGAGGGGCAGGGTGGTGTGGTCTCTGTCCAGGTGTCTAGTTAGTTACCTGACAGGTAACAGGGAGAGAGGGGCAGGGTGGTATGGTCTCTGTCCAGGTGTCTAGTTAGTTACCTGACAGGTCCAGGTAACAGGGAGAGAGGGGCAGGGTGGTATGGTCTCTGTCCAGGTGTCTAGTTAGTTACCTGACAGGTCCAGGTAACAGGGAGAGAGGGGCAGGGTGGTATGGTCTCTGTCCAGGTGTCTAGTTAGTTACCTGACAGGTCCAGGTAACAGGGAGAGAGAGGGGCAGGGTGGTGTGGTCTCTGTCCAGGTGTCTAGTTAGTTACCTGACAGGTAACAGGGAGAGAGGGGCAGGGTGGTATGGTCTCTGTCCAGGTGTCTAGTTAGTTACCTGACAGGTAACAGGGAGAGAGGGGCAGGGTGGTATGGTCTCTGTCCAGGTGTCTAGTTAGTTACCTGACAGGTCCAGGTAACAGGGAGAGAGGGGCAGGGTGGTATGGTCTCTGTCCAGGTGTCTAGTTAGTTACCTGACAGGTATCAGGGAGAGAGGGGCAGGGTGGTATGGTCTCTGTCCAGGTGTCTAGTTAGTTACCTGACAGGTAACAGGGAGAGAGGGGCAGGGTGGTATGGTCTCTGTCCAGGTGTCTAGTTAGTTACCTGACAGGTAACAGGGAGAGAGGGGCAGGGTGGTATGGTCTCTGTCCAGGTGTCCTAGTTGGTTACCTGACAGGTCCAGGTAACAGGGAGAGAGGGGCAGGGTGGTATGGTCTCTGTCCAGGTGTCTAGTTAGTTACCTGACAGGTCCAGGTAACAGGGAGAGAGGGGCAGGGTGGTGTGGTCTCTGTCCAGGTGTCTAGTTAGTTACCTGACAGGTCCAGGTAACAGGGAGAGAGGGGCAGGGTGGTATGGTCTCTGTCCAGATGTATAGTTAGTTACCTGACAGGTCCAGGTAACAGGGAGAGAGAGGCAGGGTGGTATGGTCTCTGTCCAGGTGTCTAGTTAGTTACCTGACAGGTCCAGGTAACAGGGAGAGAGGGGCAGGGTGGTATGGTCTCTGTCCAGGTGTCTAGTTAGTTACCTGACAGGTCCTAACAGGGAGAGGGGCAGGGTGGTATGGTCTCTGTCCAGGTGTCTAGTTAGTTACCTGACAGGTAACAGGGAGAGAGGGGCAGGGTGGTATGGTCTCTGTCCAGGTGTCTAGTTAGTTACCTGACAGGTCCAGGTATCAGGGAGAGAGGGGCAGGGTGGTATGGTCTCTGTCCAGGTGTCTAGTTAGTTACCTGACAGGTAACAGGGAGAGAGGGGCAGGGTGGTATGGTCTCTGTCCAGGTGTCTAGTTAGTTACCTGACAGGTCCAGGTAACAGGGAGAGAGAGGCAGGGTGGTGTGGTCTCTGTCCAGGTGTCTAGTTAGTTACCTGACAGGTAACAGGGAGAGAGGGGCAGGGTGGTATGGTCTCTGTCCAGGTGTCTAGTTAGTTACCTGACAGGTAACAGGGAGAGAGGGCAGGGTGGTATGGTCTCTGTCCAGGTGTCTAGTTAGTTACCTGACAGGTCCAGGTAACAGGGAGAGAGGGGCAGGGTGGTATGGTCTCTGTCCAGGTGTCTAGTTAGTTACCTGACAGGTAACAGGGAGAGAGGGGCAGGGTGGTATGGTCTCTGTCCAGGTGTCTAGTTAGTTACCTGACAGGAACAGGAGAGGGCGCAGGTGGTATGGTCTGTGTCCAGGTGTCTAGTTAGTTACCTGACAGGTCCAGGTAACAGGGAGAGAGGGGCAGGGTGGTATGGTCTCTGTCCAGGTGTCTAGTTAGTTACCTGACAGGTCCAGGTAACAGGGAGAGAGGGGCAGGGTGGTATGGTCTCTGTCCAGGTGTCTAGTTAGTTACCTGACAGGTAACAGAGAGAGAGGGGCAGGGTGGTATGGTCTCTGTCCAGGTGTCTAGTTAGTTACCTGACAGGTAACAGGGAGAGAGGGGCAGTATGTGTGTGCGTGAATGTGAGCACTCACTCATCTCCATGTACTCTGGGGTCAGTCCTTCAAAGGGGACCAGGGCGTAGTCGAGATTCCACTGTTGAGGAGGTCTGGCCCGCTGCTCCTCTCGCTCTTCCAATGAAATCCCCTTATCCTTCCACGCTCGGATCAACTTCTTCAACTTACTGACAGAGAGAGAGAGAGAGAAAGGGAGAGATGGAGTCAGAGAGAACACTGTAAGACACTATGAACCACTATGAACCCCAGAGAGAGAGAGAGAGAAAGGGAGAGATGGAGTCAAAGAGAACACTGTAAGACACTATGAACCACTATGAACCCCAGAGAGAGAGAGAGAGAAAGGGAGAGATGGAGTCAGAGAGAACACTGTAAGAAACTATGAACCACTATGAACCCCAGAGAGAGAGAGAGAGAAAGGGAGAGATGGAGTCAGAGAGAACACTGTAAGACACTATGAACCACTATGAACCCCAAGAGAGAGAGAGAGAAAGGGAGAGATGGAGTCAGAGAGAACACTGTAAGACACTATGAACCACTATGAACCCCAGAGAGAGAGAGAGAGAAAGGGAGAGATGGAGTCAGAGAGAACACTGTAAGACACTATGAACCACTATGAACCCCAGAGAGAGAGAGAGAGAGAAAGGGAGAGATGGAGTCAGAGAGAACACTGTAAGACACTATGAACCACTATGAACCCCAGAGAGAGAGAGAGAGAAAGGGAGAGATGGAGTCAGAGAGAACACTGTAAGACACTATGAACCACTATGAACCCCAGAGAGAGAGAGAGAGAAAGGGAGAGATGGAGTCAGAGAGAACACTGTAAGACACTATGAACCACTATGAACCCCAGAGAGAGAGAGAGAGAAAGGGAGAGATGGAGTCAGAGAGAACACTGTAAGACACTATGAACCACTATGAACCCCAGGGAGAGAGAGAGAGAAAGGGAGAGATGGAGTCAGAGAGAACACTGTAAGACACTATGAACCACTATGAACCCCAGAGAGAGAGAGAGAGAAAGGGAGAGATGGAGTCAGAGAGAACACTGTAAGACACTATGAACCACTATGAACCCCAGAGAGAGAGAGGGAGAGATGGAGTCAGAGAGAACACTGTAAGACACTATGAACCACTATGAACCCCAGAGAGAGAGAGAGAGAGAAAGGGAGAGATGGAGTCAGAGAGAACACTGTAAGACACTATGAACCACTATGAACCCCAGAGAGAGAGAGAGAGAAAGGGAGAGATGGAGTCAGAGAGAACACTGTAAGACACTATGAACCACTATGAACCCCAGAGAGAGAGAGAGAGAGAGGGAGAGATGGAGTCAGAGAGAACAGTGTAAGACACTATGAACCACTATGAACCCCAGAGAGAGAGAGAGAGAAAGGGAGAGATGGAGTCAGAGAGAACACTGTAAGACACTATGAACCACTATGAACCCCAGAGAGAGAGAGAGAGAGAAAGGGAGAGATGGAGTCAAAGAGAACACTGTAAGACACTATGAACCACTATGAACCCCAGAGAGAGAGAGAGAGAAAGGGAGAGATGGAGTCAGAGAGAACACTGTAAGACACTATGAACCACTATGAACCCCAGAGAGAGAGAGAGAGAAAGGGAGAGATGGAGTCAGAGAGAACACTGTAAGACACTATGAACCACTATGAACCCCAAGAGAGAGAGAGAGAAAGGGAGAGATGGAGTCAGAGAGAACACTGTAAGACACTATGAACCACTATGAACCCCAGAGAGAGAGAGAGAGAAAGGGAGAGATGGAGTCAGAGAGAACACTGTAAGACACTATGAACCACTATGAACCCCAGAGAGAGAGAGAGAAAGGGAGAGATGGAGTCAGAGAGAACACTGTAAGACACTATGAACCACTATGAACCCCAGAGAGAGAGAGAGAAAGGGAGAGACGGAGTCAGAGAGAACACTGTAAGACACTATGAACCACTATGAACCCCAGAGAGAGAGAGAAAGGGAGAGATGGAGTCAGAGAGAACACTGTAAGACACTATGAACCACTATGAACCCCAGAGAGAGAGAGAGAGAGAAAGGGAGAGATGGAGTCAGAGAGAACACTGTAAGACACTATGAACCACTATGAACCCCAGAGAGAGAGAGAAAGGGAGAGATGGAGTCAGAGAGAACACTATAAGACACTATGAACCACTATGAACCCCAGAGAGAGAGAGAGAGAAAGGGAGAGATGGAGTCAGAGAGAACACTGTAAGACACTATGAACCACTATGAACCCCAGAGAGAGAGAGAGAGAAGGGAGAGATGGAGTCAGATAGAACACTGTAAGACACTATGAACCACTATGAACCCCAGAGAGAGAGAGAGAAAGGGAGAGATGGAGTCAGAGAGAACACTGTAAGACACTATGAACCACTATGAACCCCAGAGAGAGAGAGAGAGAGAAAGGGAGAGATGGAGTCAGAGAGAACACTGTAAGACACTATGAACCACTATGAACCCCAGAGAGAGAGAGAAAGGGAGAGATGGAGTCAGAGAGAACACTGTAAGACACTATGAACCACTATGAACCCCAGAGAGAGAGAGAGAGAAAGGGAGAGATGGAGTCAGAGAGAACACTGTAAGACACTATGAACCACTATGAACCCCAGAGAGAGAGAGAGAGAGAAAGGGAGAGATGGAGTCAGATAGAACACTGTAAGACACTATGAACCACTATGAACCCCAGAGAGAGAGAGAGAGAAAGGGAGAGATGGAGTCAGAGAGAACACTGTAAGACACTATGAACCACTATGAACCCCAGAGAGAGAGAGAGAGAAAGGGAGAGATGGAGTCAGAGAGAACACTGTAAGACACTATGAACCACTATGAACCCCAGTGAAGCAACACAGCGTAGCAGAGGAAGTCCTCTGATCCTGCCAGATATAGAAGAGCAGGGTTGGGGAGTAACGGATCTGATCCTGCCAGATATAGAAGAGCAGGGTTGGGGAGTAACGGATCTGATCCTGCCAGATATAGAAGAGCAGGGTTGGGGAGTAACGGATCTGATACTGCCAGATATAGAAGAGCAGGGTTGGGGAGTAACGGATCTGATCCTGCCAGATATAGAAGAGCAGGGTTGGGGAGTAACGGATCTGATCCTGCCAGATATAGAAGAGCAGGGTTGGGGAGTAACGGATCTGATCCTGCCAGATATAGAAGAGCAGGGTTGGGGAGTAACGGATCTGATACTGCCAGATATAGAAGAGCAGGGTTGGGGAGTAACGGATCTGATCCTGCCAGATATAGAAGAGCAGGGTTGGGGAGGAACGGATCTGATACTGCCAGATATAGAAGAGCAGGGTTGGGGAGGAACGGATCTGATCCTGCCAGATATAGAAGAGCAGGGTTGGGGAGTAACGGATCTGATCCTGCCAGATATAGAAGAGCAGGGTTGGGGAGTAACGGATCTGATCCTGCCAGATATAGAAGAGCAGGGTTGGGGAGTAACGGATCTGATCCTGCCAGATATAGAAGAGCAGGGTTGGGGAGGAACGGATCTGATCCTGCCAGATATAGAAGAGCAGGGTTGGGGAGGAACGGATCTGATCCTGCCAGATATAGAAGAGCAGGGTTGGGGAGTAACAGATCTGATACTGCCAGATATAGAAGAGCAGGGTTGGGGAGTAACGGATCTGATCCTGCCAGATATAGAAGAGCAGGGTTGGGGAGTAACGGATCTGATCCTGCCAGATATAGAAGAGCAGGGTTGGGGAGTAACGGATCTGATCCTGCCAGATATAGAAGAGCAGGGTTGGGGAGTAACGGATCTGATACTGCCAGATATAGAAGAGCAGGGTTGGGGAGTAACGGATCTGATCCTGCCAGATATAGAAGAGCAGGGTTGGGGAGTAACGGATCTGATCCTGCCAGATATAGAAGAGCAGGGTTGGGGAGTAACGGATCTGATCCTGCCAGATATAGAAGAGCAGGGTTGGGGAGTAACGGATCTGATCCTGCCAGATATAGAAGAGCAGGGTTGGGGAGTAACGGATCTGATACTGCCAGATATAGAAGAGCAGGGTTGGGGAGTAACGGATCTGATACTGCCAGATATAGAAGAGCAGGGTTGGGGAGTAACGGATCTGATACTGCCAGATATAGAAGAGCAGGGTTGGGGAGTAACGGATCTGATACTGCCAGATATAGAAGAGCAGGGTTGGGGAGTAACGGATCTGATCCTGCCAGATATAGAAGAGCAGGGTTGGGGAGTAACGGATCTGATCCTGCCAGATATAGAAGAGCAGGGTTGGGGAGTAACGGATCTGATCCTGCCAGATATAGAAGAGCAGGGTTGGGGAGTAACGGATCTGATACTGCCAGATATAGAAGAGCAGGGTTGGGGAGTAACGGATCTGATCCTATCAGATATAGAAGAGCAGGGTTGGGGAGTAACGGATCTGATACTGCCAGATATAGAAGAGCAGGGTTGGGGAGTAACGGATCTGATACTGCCAGATATAGAAGAGCAGGGTTGGGGAGTAACGGATCTGATCCTGCCAGATATAGAAGAGCAGGGTTGGGGAGTAACGGATCTGATCCTGCCAGATATAGAAGAGCAGGGTTGGGGAGTAACGGATCTGATCCTGCCAGATATAGAAGAGCAGGGTTGGGGAGTAACGGATCTGATACTGCCAGATATAGAAGAGCAGGGTTGGGGAGTAACGGATCTGATCCTGCCAGATATAGAAGAGCAGGGTTGGGGAGGAACGGATCTGATCCTGCCAGATATAGAAGAGCAGGGTTGGGGAGTAACGGATCTGATCCTGCCAGATATAGAAGAGCAGGGTTGGGGAGTAACGGATCTGATACTGCCAGATATAGAAGAGCAGGGTTGGGGAGTAACGGATCTGATCCTGCCAGATATAGAAGAGCAGGGTTGGGGAGTAACGGATCTGATCCTGCCAGATATAGAAGAGCAGGGTTGGGGAGTAACGGATCTGATCCTGCCAGATATAGAAGAGCAGGGTTGGGGAGTAACGGATTACATGTAATGGATTACAAAAAAACTGGAACTGTAATCCGTTATGTTACCAGCAAAAATATTGTAATCAGATCAAGTAGATAATTACTTATACGATTACTTTCAAATTGAGAAGGGATGTATGCAGAAGGAAAAAAAATGTCCATGAAACAATTGGCTGTTTTCTTAATTACCTTTTCATATTAACGTCAGTCATTAACCGGAAAAGTGCTACTTTGATCTTCCCTTCTGAGCAACATACACGGTCACAAAATAAAAAGGTATGGCGCACCAACGCAGTGCATTACCCTAACCCTAACCCAACGCAGTGCATTACCATAACCCTAACCCAACGCAGTGCATTACCATAACCCTAACCCAACGCAGTGCATTACCATAACCCTAACCCAACGCAGTGCATTACCCTAACCCAACGCAGTGCATTACCATAACCCAACGCAGTGCATTACCATAACCCAACGCAGTGCATTACCATAACCCAACGCAGTGCATTACCCTAACCCAACGCAGTGCATTACCCTAACCCAACGCAGTGAATTACCATAACCCAACGCAGTGCATTACCATAACCCAACGCAGTGCATTACCATAACCCAACGCAGTGCATTACCATAACCCTAACACTATGCAGTGCATTACCCTAACCCAACGCGGTGCATTACCCTAATCCAACGCAGTGCATTACCATAACCCTAATCCAACACAGTGCATTACCATAACCCTAATCCAACGCAGTGCATTACCCTAACCCAACGCAGTGCATTACCATAACCCTAACCCAACGCAGTGCATTACCCTAACCCAACGCAGTGCATTACCCTAACCCAACGCAGTGCATTACCATAACCCTAACCCAACGCAGTGCATTACCCTAACCCAACGCAGTGCATTTCCCTAACCCAACGCAGTGTATTTCCCTAACCCAACGCAGTGCATTACCCTAACCCTAACCCAGTGCATTTCCCTAACCCAACGCAGTGCATTTCCCTAACCCTAATCCAACGCAGTGCATTTCCCTAACCCTAATCCAACGCAGTGCATTTCCCTAACCCAACGCAGTGCATTTCCCTAACCCTAACCCAATGCATTACCATAAGCCTAATCCAACGCAGTGCATTTCCCTAACCCTAATCCAACGCAGTGCATTTCCCTAACCCAACGCAGTGCATTTCCCTAACCCTAACCCAATGCATTACCATAACCCTAACCCAACGCAGTGCATTACCCTACCCCAATGCAGTGCATTTTCTGGATGGTGTTTCAAAGAACAATTTGTGTTCCAAGAAAAAAAGGTCAGGAATGTAATAGTTGAAACTATGTTTGCCCACGGTAAAGCTGCTGTCCACATCCAGAGACTCCACTTCCAACCTGAAGAAACACTTGGAGGTAAGGATGACGATTGGCAGGTGTGGCGCGTTAGCTTGCTTCGCTAGCTAGTCTCTAGAGACAGACAGGTTGTCTTCACAATGTACCAATGTTTCAGCATAGGTCAGAGATTTCAGAGAGTACTAGCTAGCTAGTTAGTCAGATTTCTAGCTAGCTAGCCTGTTTAGTTTGCTGATTTGCTTGCTAACTCTCCTACACTATGTGGTATGCTGCTCACTTAAGTTTGCTCTGTCAGTTGCTAGCTACTGTAGTTAGCAAGGTATCATAACAAATTAGCACAATAGCATACTTGCTAACAATTTCGCTAATTCAATCTATTTTAACCAAGATAAATCAGTTGTAGATAGTTGGGTGCGATTCACTGGGATACATAGCCTAGCTAGCTAGTTTTGAAAGCTAGTTGCACTCTGTAACTCAACATAACAAGATGCTCACTGTCAGGGTTGTTGCTAACTTAGTTAGCTAGCTAGGGTTTCAGAGTAACATGCTACCCAAATCAATAAAGCCGCACTGCAGTTTTCCTGCTGTTCTATTGTTTTTTCAACCCAAATAAATGCCTGTATTATTCAATCATAACTCAATATATAGTACTGTATTAGTCCATTGTTTTTTAAATTTACATTTGAGTATTTCTAGACAAACAATATAAACTACCATAGACATCGTTGCATCCAAAGCTTTGTCCATGTGTGATTGGCTACATGGTCCAACCCCAGCCCTGTGGTTATCAGACAGGGGCCATAGAAAGGGAAACATGTTTTTAAAGGGTGGACAAAAGTTGGGTAAAGCTACAATCCTTAATTGAGACAATAACAAGGTGCTCACCATAACCCTAACCCAACGCAGTGCATTACCATAACCCTAACCCAATAACAAGGTGCTCACCATAACCCTAACCCAACGCAGTGCATTACCATAACCCTAACCCAATAACAAGGTGCTCACCATAACCCTAACCCAACGCAGTGCATTACCATAACCCTAACCCAATAACAAGGTGCTCACCATAACCCTAACCCAACGCAGTGCATTACCATAACCCTAACCCAATAACAAGGTGCTCACCATAACCCTAACCCAACGCAGTGCATTACCATAACCCTAACCCAATAACAAGGTGCTCACTCCACTGTTCATTTACTTCTACTGTAGTGTCATAGCTAAGTAATTACATGTTGTTTTTTCAGAGGATGCAGAACAATCAATGGAAGACCCTGAGCAGGAAAAGGCAGCCAGATGACATGGAGGAGTACAGATACATCTACAAAACCACAACCAGGAGGACCACAACCAGGAGGACCACAACCAGGAGGACCACACCCAGGAGGACCACACCCAGGAGGACCACAACCAGGAGGACCACAACCAGGAGGACCACAACCAGGAGGACCACACCCAGGAGGACCACAACCAGGAGGACCACAACCAGGAGGACCACACACACCTCACAAAGCCAGGTTAAATCGCCTGGTATTTGACTTCATCATAGAGGATGTGAAACTCTTTTCACTAGTAGAGGAACCTTCATTCCACAAGTAACTGTGCCGTGTGACCAGATGGAGCTCAGAGTACCGTGCCATCTCCAAACTCATAGCCCTCACAGATGACCAGCTGGGGCAAATCTGGGAAGACCTGGGTGTGAGCAGCAAACTACCTCCTCGTGAGATTGCTTTTCTCAGGGAGTACAGTCCTACAGCCACTCGTATTCTCTATTGATCTTCTTCAGCGAGAGAAGAAGTGTTTTCTTGGCTTTCTTATTCCAACAATCCTAAGCTTGAAGTCTAAGCTCTCAGAGAAAAATACCTTGTGACATTCTCTGCACACATCATCACTGCATTCAGTGAGGCTATAGACCGCCGGTTTGGACCTATGCTAAGCACCCAGGAAGCAAAAATGGCAACTGCTACCGTACCAAAGTTTCGACTGTGTTGTTCTCATGGCTATGGAGAACACTCTGAAGAGGTTGATGAGGGAAGCAGCTTCTATGGAGAACACTCTGAAGAGGTTGATGAGGGAAGCAGCTTCTATGGAGAACACTCTGAAGAGGTTGATGAGGGAAGCAGCTTCTATGGAGAACACTCTGAAGAGGTTGATGTGGGAAGCAGCTTCTATGGAGAACACACACTCTGAAGAGGTTGATGAGGGAAGCAGCTTCAATGGAGAACACTCTGAAGAGGTTGATGAGGGAAGCAGCTTCTATGGAGAACACTCTGAAGAGGTTGATGAGGGAAGCAGCTTCTATGGAGAACACACACTCTGAAGAGGTTGATGAGGGAAGCAGCTTCTATGGAGAACACTCTGAAGAGGTTGATGAGGGAAGCAGCTTCTATGGAGAACACTCTGAAGAGGTTGGTGAGGGAAGCAGCTTCTATGGAGAACACTGAAGAGGTTGATGAGGGAAGCAGCTTCTATGGAGAACACTCTGAAGAGGTTGATGAGGGAAGCAGCTTCTATGGAGAACACACACTCTGAAGAGGTTGATGAGGGAAGCAGCTTCTATGGAGAACACACACTCTGAAGAGGTTGATGAGGGAAGCAGCTTCTATGGAAAACACTCTGAAGAGGTTGATGAGGGAAGCAGCTTCTATGGAGAACACTCTGAAGAGGTTGATGAGGGAAGCAGCTTCTATGGAGAACACTCTGAAGAGGTTGATGAGGGAAGCAGCTTCTATGGAGAACACTCTGAAGAGGTTTATGAGGGAAGCAGCTTCTATGGAGAACACTTGTGTTCAGAGGTGCAACAACATGGGCCAGTGGTACTGCAGAGGCTGAGGTGAGGAAGTACCTCGAAGACAAAGACAAGTCTTTGGACTCCTTGAAATCGTTCCCCATAGTCCAGAACTTGTTTCTGAAGCACAACACTACACTGCCCTCCAGCGCCCCCAGTTGAGCGCCTTTTCAGCTGTTGTGGAAACCTGTTTACCCCTCGGCGAAACAGGATGTCTGATGCTCATCTAGAGCAGGTCCTCTTGCTGCGATACAACAGCAATTTCTGCCTTCAATCATCTGAGTAGGCTAGTTTCAGAATAGGCCTACTGCAATGCCATGTCTGATATGTGGGTTTATTGCACCTCGCTGCACTTTTTTTGCTTAAACTTAGAAAACTACTTGGTGGACTAAATGTGTGATTACACTATGCATGTTGTAAAAAATAACAAAAATACATTTTCTATTTCTCATTTTAGTCATTTAGCAGACGCTCTTATCCAGAGCGACTTACAGTGTGAGTGCATACATTTTCATACTTTTTTGTACTGGTGTCCCGTGGGATAAGTGTTTAGCACCATCCATGTTGCTATGTTACTTAAGCCCTTACTTATTCCTGGTTATACTTATACCCCATTTTTAGACAGGTGTACACGATTAAAAGACGCATTGTGGTCTGACTGTGATCAGATCTTATAGGTGTAAATGGACAAGATGAGGATGAAGAACATGTTACATGGGCTTAGATACATAAGGACATGTTAGATGGGCTTAGATACATAAGGACATGTTAGAGGCAGGTGTACAGGGCTTAGATACATAAGGACATGTTAGAGGCAGGTGTACAGGGCTTAGATACATAAGGACATGTTAGATGCAGGTGTACAGGACTTAGATACATAAGGACATGTTAGATGCAGGTGTAGAGGACTTAAATACATTTTGTCACAATGTTTTGTGATGTGAAGTCGCTTTGGATAAAAGCATCTGCTAAATGGCATATTATTGTTATTATTAGTGGCTCGAAAATCCTGCAATAAATGTTGTTAAATTGGTAATAATCATTTTTTCTTCTTATGTGTTTCACGGGTGAAGTAATCCAAAAGTAACTGAAAGTAATCAGATTACGTTATTGAGTTGAGGTACTCCAATAATTACGTTACTGATTACAATTTTAGACAGCTAACGGATTACATTTACAAAGTAACCTACCCAACCCTGTAGAGGAAGAGTGGCCAGTGGGGGGTGTGTGTGTGTGT